>NC_074675.1:52126871-52214371 GCF_029448725.1 Salvelinus fontinalis
CACCACAGAGATACCTGACAGAGAGAGGTAAATACGAGTGCTTGAGTCAGGAGGAGATGGTTAAAAAAGGGAGCTCAACCAAGGTGGAGAGTGTTTTAAGGGTTTTATTCAGACCCAAGGTCCATTGTGATTCTATTGTCAGCTGAACGGGTTTTAAGCAGAGTCCGGCCTCAGATCAGAGACAGACAGACGGTCTGATCCCTATTAATGAGATCATATCTTCAGTCACGCCCAATGGGCCAAACAGATCACTTACCCTTCTTGTGGGCCTTGTCCAGCAGAACCAGCAGGTCCTGGTCATTTCCTACCCCGGGGTCCATAGAGACCAGGTCTAGAGTGTCTACTTGGTCCTGCTGGACAGTGTGAAGAGGCCCCAGAACCAAGCCCTTCACCTTCAACTGGTTCAGACTGTCTAGTACCTCAACTACACCTGGAGAGAGAGAGAGAGAAAAAATAGAGATTGTCAAAAAGTGGAGGGGGGTCAGAGAGGAAGGAGAGGGTGAATGACAGAAAGGTAGAGAGAAGGGGGAAAAGGGAGAGTGTCAGAGGGTGGTGGGAGAGGTGAGAGGGAAGAAACATTACAAAAGGAAGGAAAGTGATAAAGACAGGTAGGTTGAACATCTCCCCTTCAGTCGGGGTGATGGGAAAAAAAGACTAGTCACCTTCGTTCGTTCGTGTGTGTGTGTGTGTGTGTGTGTGTGTGTGTGTGTGTGTGTGTGTGTGTGTGTGTGTGTGTGTGTGTGTGTGTGTGTGTGTGTGTGTGTGTGTGTGTGTGTGTGTGTGTGTGTGTGTGTGTGTGTGTGTAAAGGGAAGGATTGTCTGAGTCGACAATCAGTTTACATCAGGATGGGAAACTGGTTTCTCTTCTTATCTGTTTAACATATAATGGGAGAAATGTGGGGAGATTCTGTTTAACATATAATGGGAGAAATGTGGGGAGATTCTGTTTAACATATAATGGGAGAAATGTGGGGAGATTCTGTTTAACATATAATGGGAGAAATGTGGGGAGATTCTGTTTAACATATAATGGGAGAAATGTGGGGAGATTCTGTTTAACATATAATGGGAGAAATGTGGGGAGATTCTGTTTAACATATCATGGGAAAAATGTGGGGAGATTCTGTTTAACATATAATGGGAGAAATGTGGGGAGATTCTGTTTAACATATAGTGGGAGAAATGTGGGGAGATTCTGTTTAACATATCATGGGAGAAATGTGGGGAGATTCTGTTTAACATATAATGGGGGAAATATGGGGAGATTCTGTTTAACATATAGTGGGAGAAATGTGGGGAGATTCTGTTTAACATATCATGGGAGAAATGTGGGGAGATTCTGTTTAACATATCATGGGAGAAATGTGGGGAGATTCTGTTTAACATATAATGGGAGAAATGTGGGGAGATTCTGTTTAACATATCATGGGAGAAATGTGGGGAGATTCTGTTTAACATATAATGGGAGAAATGTGGGGAGATTCTGTTTAACATATAGTGGGAGAAATGTGGGGAGATTCTGTTTAACATATCATGGGAGAAATGTGGGGAGATTCTGTTTAACATATAATGGGAGAAATGTGGGGAGATTCTGAACTTATTTTAGCCAAGTCTGTCCTTTAAACTACTAAATGACAACTACTTGTCTGTTCTATCAGAAAGGGGAAGAGAGTATTTTAGACCAAGCTGAGTCAGATTGCTGACTTGGCTAACAGCTGTCAGTAGGCCAGAGGCCAGGCCCCCGGTTTTTCCCCGTTGCCATGGAACTTGGGCTTCCCAGTGTTTTAACATCTTTGCCACAATGGCCTGAAGATGTAACATGTGTTTCCCAAGACACCATGCAGAGATAACGTTCAGTAAGAGCATTGTTGAGGCATGGGCGGCAGGTAGCCTAGTGGTCGGAGCGTTGGACTAGTGTGTGTGTGTGTATCCGAAAGGTTGCCAAATCGAATCCCCGAGCTGACAAGGTACAAACCTGTCGTTCTGCCCCCTGAACAAGCCAGTTAAACCCACTGTTCCCCGGTAGGCCGTCATTGAAAATAAGAATTTGTTCTTAACTGACTTGCCTCGTTAAATAAAGGTTAAATCAAATAAAAAATGTGTTGATACTAATAGGATCGAAAGGTAGCGATGCTCTCAGGTCAGCTATCGCCATTCAAATCGTTCCTTAACATTAAAAATGATTCCACAATACTGACCACGGATCAGCTCCTAGGGAGATAATATCACAGCTTATTGTAATGCTTACCCTATGATAACGCACTACATTTGGGACACCATTGCATACGTTACGCTACACATCGGGAAATACATTGAGGCCAAAATGATTGACGGTAGCCATAATAGCTCAATAAAACTCAATTGAATGAACATGACATAGGTTTATTTATCGAAATGCAGTCATCTCGGGTTTTCATTTTGAAACGTATTTTTATCCATCGCTTGTTTGTAACAATTGCACTGGCAACTTGGTATTTGTAGTCAACTTCATTGTGACGTTATCGGTGGTCTCAGAGACAAATAAACACCTCCATTCTATGTTTAACAGAGATCTCCTGTGTATAAAGTAGGGAGAAACACATCCAACTACACACCGTTTAGCCAGTGGTCTGAGGTAGTCGGGTAAATAACCAACTTTAGTAATAACGGTTTCTGGAAACAGCTCAAAGATTAAAACGATGCTCCTACGCAGCTTCTAACGATTAACTTAGCATTAAGATACTTTGGGGAAACCAGGCGCTGGGCGGTCTGGAGGAATGAGATGGTCACAAGACAGGCAGCCCCTTCCTAACGGACTGAATAGACAAATTACAACCACACAGCCCCGTCCTAACGGACTGAATAGACAAATTACAACAAATCAGACTCAGTCTGTTTTCACATCTTTGGGCTCAAGTAGGCTGTTGACATTCTAAATCACGTCCTGACATTCTAAATGACGTCCTGACATTCTAAATGACGTCCTGACATTCTAAATGACGTCCTGACATTCTAAACAACCCGTCCTGACATTCTAAACAACCCGTCCTGACATTCTAAACAACCCGTCCTGACATTCTAAACAACCCGTCCTGACATTCTAAATCACGTCCTGACATTCTAAACAACCTGTCCTGACATTCTAAACAACCTGTCCTGACATTCTAAACAACCCGTCCTGACATTCTAAACAACCCGTCCTGACATTCTAAATCACGTCCTGACATTCTAAACAACCTGTCCTGACATTCTAAACAACCCGTCCTGACATTCTAAACAACCCGTCCTGACATTCTAAATCACGTCCTGACATTCTAAAACAACCCGTCCTGACATTCTAAACAACCCGTCCTGACATTCTAAACAACCCGTCCTGACATTCTAAACAACCCGTCCTGACATTCTAAACAACCCGTCCTGACATTCTAAACAACCCGTCCTGACATTCTAAATCTAGTCCTGACATTCTAAACAACCCGTCCTGACATTCTAAACAACCCGTCCTGACATTCTAAACAACCCGTCCTGACATTCTAAACAACCTGTCCTGACATTCTAAACAACCCGTCCTGACATTCTAAACAACCCGTCCTGACATTCTAAACAACCCGTCCTGACATTCTAAATGACGTCCTGACATTCTAAATGACGTCCTGACATTCTAAATGACGTCCTGACATTCTAAATCACGTCCTGACATTCTAAATCACGTCCTGACATTCTAAATCACGTCCTCCCGTCCTGACATTCTAAATCACGTCCTCCCGTCCTGACATTCTAAATCACGTCCTCCCGTCCTGACATTCTAAATCACGTCCTGACATTCTAAATCACGTCCTGACATTCTAAATCACGTCCTGACATTCTAAATCACGTCCTGACATTCTAAATCACGTCCTGACATTCTAAATCACGTCCTGACATTCTAAATCACGTCCTGACATTCTAAATCAAGTCCTGACATTCTAAATCACGTCCTGACATTCTAAATCTAGTCCTGACATTCTAAACAACCCGTTCTGACATTCTAAACAACCCGTCCTGACATTTTAAATCACGTCCTGACATTCTAAACAACCCGTCCTGACATTCTAAACAACCCGTCCTGACATTCTAAAACAACCCGTCCTGACATTCTAAACAACCCGTCCTGACATTCTAAACAACCCGTCCTGACATTCTAAACAACCCGTCCTGACATTCTAAACAACCCGTCCTGACATTCTAAACAACCCGTCCTGACATTCTAAACAACCCGTCCTGACATTCTAAACAACCCGTCCTGACATTCTAAACAACCCGTCCTGACATTCTAAACAACCCGTCCTGACATTCAAAACAACCCGTCCTGACATTCTAAACAACCCGTCCTGACATTCTAAATCACGTCCTGACATTCTAAACAACCCGTCCTGACATTCAAAACAACCCGTCCTGACATTCAAAACAACCCGTCCTGACATTCTAAACAACCCGTCCTGACATTCAAAACAACCCGTCCTGACATTCTAAACAACCCGTCCTGACATTCTAAATCACGTCCTGACATTCTAAATCACGTCCTGACATTCTAAACAACCCGTCCTGACATTCTAAACAACCCGTCCTGACATTCTAAACAACCCGTCCTGACATTCTAAACAACCCGTCCTGACATTCTAAATCTAGTCCTGACATTCTAAATCTAGTCCTGACATTCTAAATCTAGTCCTGACATTCTAAATCAAGTCCTGACATTCTAAATCACGTCCTAACATTCTAAATCACGTCCTGACATTCTAAATCACGTCCTGACATTCTAAATCACGTCCTGACATTCTAAATCACGTCCTGACATTCTAAATCACGTCCTGACATTCTAAATCACGTCCTGACATTCTAAATCACGTCCTGACATTCTAAATCACGTCCTGACATTCTAAATCACGTCCTGACATTCTAAATCACGTCCTGACATTCAAAACAACCCGTCCTGACATTCTAAACAACCCGTCCTGACATTCTAAACAACCCGTCCTGACATTCTAAATCTAGTCCTGACATTCTAAATCACATCCTGACATTCTAAATCAAGTCCTGACATTCTAAATCACATCCTGACATTCTAAATCACGTCCTGACATTCTAAATCACGTCCTGACATTCTAAATCACGTCCTGACATTCTAAATCACGTCCTGACATTCTAAATCACGTCCTGACATTCTAAATCAAGTCCTGACATTCTAAATCACGTCCTAACATTCTAAATCACGTCCTGACATTCTAAACAACCCGTCCTGACATTCAAAACAACCCGTCCTGACATTCTAAATCAACCCGTCCTGACATTCTAAATCACGTCCTGACATTCTAAATCAAGTCCTGACATTCTAAATCACGTCCTGACATTCTAAATCACGTCCTGACATTCTAAATCACGTCCTGACATTCTAAATCAAGTCCTGACATTCTAAATCACGTCCTGACATTCTAAATCACGTCCTGACATTCTAAATCACGTCCTGACATTCTAAACAACCCGTCCTGACATTCTAAATCACGTCCTGACATTCTAAACAACCCGTCCTGACATTCTAAATCACGTCCTGACATTCTAAACAACCCGTCCTGACATTCTAAACAACCCGTCCTGACATTCTAAATCACGTCCTGACATTCTAAATCACGTCCTGACATTCTAAATCACGTCCTGACATTCTAAACAACCCGTCCTGACATTCTAAACAACCCGTCCTGACATTCTAAACAACCCTTCCTGACATTCTAAACAACCCGTCCTGACATTCTAAACAACCCGTCCTGACATTCTAAACAACCCGTCCTGACATTCTAAACAACCCGTCCTGACATTCTAAATCTAGTCCTGACATTCTAAACAACCCGTCCTGACATTTTAAATCACGTCCTGACATTCTAAATCACGTCCTGACATTCTAAATCACGTCCTGACATTCTAAATCACGTCCTGACATTCTAAATCACGTCCTGACATTCTAAATCACGTCCTGACATTCAAAACAACCCGTCCTGACATTCTAAATCACGTCCTGACATTCTAAATCACGTCCTGACATTCTAAACAACCCGTCCTGACATTCAAAACAACCCGTCCTGACATTCTAAATCACGTCCTGACATTCTAAATCAAGTCCTGACATTCTAAATCACGTCCTGACATTCTAAATCACGTCCTGACATTCTAAATCACGTCCTGACATTCTAAATCACGTCCTGACATTCTAAATCACGTCCTGACATTCTAAATCACGTCCTGACATTCTAAATCACGTCCTGACATTCTAAACAACCCGTCCTGACATTCTAAACAACCCGTCCTGACATTCTAAATCACGTCCTGACATTCTAAACAACCCGTCCTGACATTCTAAATCACGTCCTGACATTCTAAACAACCCGTCCTGACATTCTAAATAACGTCCTGACATTCTAAACAACCCGTCCTGACATTCTAAATCACGTCCTGACATTCTAAACAACCCGTCCTGACATTCTAAATCACGTCCTGACATTCTAAATCACGTCCTGACATTCTAAATCACGTCCTGACATTCTAAATCACGTCCTGACATTCTAAATCACGTCCTGACATTCTAAATCTAGTCCTGACATTCTAAACAACCCGTCCTGACATTCTAAATCTAGTCCTGACATTCTAAACAACCCGTCCTGACATTCTAAATCACGTCCTGACATTCTAAATCACATCCTGACATTCTAAACAACCCGTCCTGACATTCTAAATCACGTCCTGACATTCTAAATCACGTCCTGACATTCTAAATCTAGTCCTGACATTCTAAACAACCTGTCCTGACATTCTAAACAACCCGTCCTGACATTCTAAATCTAGTCCTGACATTCTAAACAACCTGTCCTGACATTCTAAACAACCCGTCCTGACATTCTAAACAACCCGTCCTGACATTCTAAATCTAGTCCTGACATTCTAAACAACCCGTCCTGACATTCTAAATCACGTCCTGACATTCTAAATCACATCCTGACATTCTAAACAACCCGTCCTGACATTCTAAATCACGTCCTGACATTCTAAATCACATCCTGACATTCTAAACAACCCGTCCTGACATTCTAAATCACGTCCTGACATTCTAAATCACGTCCTGACATTCTAAATCTAGTCCTGACATTCTAAACAACCTGTCCTGACATTCTAAACAACCCGTCCTGACATTCTAAATCTAGTCCTGACATTCTAAACAACCTGTCCTGACATTCTAAACAACCCGTCCTGACATTCTAAACAACCCGTCCTGACATTCTAAATCTAGTCCTGACATTCTAAACAACCTGTCCTGACATTCTAAATCACGTCCTGACATTCTAAATCACGTCCTGACATTCTAAATCACGTCCTGACATTCTAAACAACCCGTCCTGACATTCTAAACAACCCGTCCTGACATTCTAAACAACCCGTCCTGACATTCTAAACAACCCGTCCTGACATTCTAAACAACCCGTCCTGACATTTTAAATCACGTCCTGACATTCTAAATCACGTCCTGACATTCTAAACAACCTGTCCTGACATTCTAAACAACCTGTCCTGACATTCTAAACAACCCGTCCTGACATTCTAAATCACGTCCTGACATTCTAAATCACGTCCTGACATTCTAAATCACGTCCTGACATTCTAAACAACCTGTCCTGACATTCTAAACAACCTGTCCTGACATTCTAAACAACCCGTCCTGACATTCTAAATCTAGTCCTGACATTCTAAACAACCCGTCCTGACATTCTAAATCACGTCCTGACATTCTAAATCACGTCCTGACATTCTAAATCACGTCCTGACATTCTAAACAACCTGTCCTGACATTCTAAACAACCTGTCCTGACATTCTAAACAACCCGTCCTGACATTCTAAATCTAGTCCTGACATTCTAAACAACCCGTCCTGACATTCTAAATCTAGTCCTGACATTCTAAACAACCCGTCCTGACATTCTAAATCACGTCCTGACATTCTAAATCACGTCCTGACATTCTAAATCACGTCCTGACATTCTAAACAACCTGTCCTGACATTCTAAACAACCTGTCCTGATATTCTAAACAACCCGTCCTGACATTCTAAATCTAGTCCTGACATTCTAAACAACCCGTCCTGACATTCTAAACAACCCGTCCTGACATTCTAATCACGTCCTGACATTCTAAATCACGTCCTGACATTCTAAATCACGTCCTGACATTCTAAATCACGTCCTGACATTCTAAATCACGTCCTGACATTCTAAATCACGTCCTGACATTCTAAAACAACCCGTCCTGACATTCTAAACAACCCGTCCTGACATTCTAAACAACCCGTCCTGACATTCTAAACAACCCGTCCTGACATTCTAAACAACCCGTCCTGACATTCTAAACAACCCGTCCTGACATTCTAAACAACCCGTCCTGACATTCTAAACAACCCGTCCTGACATTCTAAACAACCCGTCCTGACATTCTAAACAACCCGTCCTGACATTCTAAACAACCCGTCCTGACATTCTAAACAACCCGTCCTGACATTCTAAACAACCCGTCCTGACATTCTAAACAACCCGTCCTGACATTCAAAACAACCCGTCCTGACATTCTAAATCACGTCCTGACATTCTAAATCACGTCCTGACATTCTAAACAACCCGTCCTGACATTCTAAACAACCCGTCCTGACATTCTAAACAACCCGTCCTGACATTCTAAACAACCCGTCCTGACATTCTAAACAACCCGTCCTGACATTCTAAATCACGTCCTGACATTCTAAACAACCCGTCCTGACATTCAAAACAACCCGTCCTGACATTCTAAATCACGTCCTGACATTCTAAACAACCCGTCCTGACATTCTAAATCACGTCCTGACATTCTAAACAACCCGTCCTGACATTCTAAACAACCCGTCCTGACATTCTAAATCACGTCCTGACATTCTAAACAACCCGTCCTGACATTCTAAATCACGTCCTGACATTCTAAACAACCCGTCCTGACATTCTAAACAACCCGTCCTGACATTCTAAATCTAGTCCTGACATTCTAAATCTAGTCCTGACATTCTAAATCTAGTCCTGACATTCTAAATCAAGTCCTGACATTCTAAATCAAGTCCTGACATTCTAAATCACGTCCTGACATTCTAAATCACGTCCTGACATTCTAAATCACGTCCTGACATTCTAAATCACGTCCTGACATTCTAAATCACGTCCTGACATTCTAAATCACGTCCTGACATTCTAAATCACGTCCTGACATTCTAAATCACGTCCTGACATTCTAAATCACGTCCTGACATTCTAAACAACCCGTCCTGACATTCTAAATCACGTCCTGACATTCTAAATCACGTCCTGACATTCTAAATCACGTCCTGACATTCTAAATCACGTCCTGACATTCTAAATCAAGTCCTGACATTCTAAATCAAGTCCTGACATTCTAAATCACGTCCTGACATTCTAAATCACGTCCTGACATTCTAAATCACGTCCTGACATTCTAAATCACGTCCTGACATTCTAAATCAAGTCCTGACATTCTAAATCACGTCCTAACATTCTAAATCACGTCCTGACATTCTAAACAACCCGTCCTGACATTCAAAACAACCCGTCCTGACATTCTAAATCACGTCCTGACATTCTAAATCAAGTCCTGACATTCTAAATCACGTCCTGACATTCTAAATCACGTCCTGACATTCTAAATCACGTCCTGACATTCTAAATCACGTCCTGACATTCTAAATCACGTCCTGACATTCTAAACAACCCGTCCTGACATTCTAAATCACGTCCTGACATTCTAAACAACCCGTCCTGACATTCTAAATCACGTCCTGACATTCTAAATCACGTCCTGACATTCTAAATCACGTCCTGACATTCAAAACAACCCGTCCTGACATTCAAAACAACCCGTCCTGACATTCTAAACAACCCGTCCTGACATTCTAAACAACCCGTCCTGACATTCTAAACAACCCGTCCTGACATTCTAAACAACCCGTCCTGACATTCTAAATCACGTCCTGACATTCTAAACAACCCGTCCTGACATTCTAAACAACCCGTCCTGACATTCTAAACAACCCGTCCTGACATTCTAAACAAACCGTCCTGACATTCTAAATCACGTCCTGACATTCTAAATCACGTCCTGACATTCAAAACAACCCGTCCTGACATTCTAAACAACCCGTCCTGACATTCTAAACAACCCGTCCTGACATTCTAAATCTAGTCCTGACATTCTAAACAACCCGTCCTGACATTTTAAATCACGTCCTGACATTCTAAATCACGTCCTGACATTCTAAATCACGTCCTGACATTCTAAATCACGTCCTGACATTCTAAATCACGTCCTGACATTCTAAATCACGTCCTGACATTCTAAATCACGTCCTGACATTCTAAATCACGTCCTGACATTCTAAATCAAGTCCTGACATTCTAAATCACGTCCTAACATTCTAAATCACGTCCTGACATTCTAAACAACCCGTCCTGACATTCAAAACAACCCGTCCTGACATTCTAAATCAAGTCCTGACATTCTAAATCACGTCCTGACATTCTAAATCACGTCCTGACATTCTAAATCACGTCCTGACATTCTAAATCACGTCCTGACATTCTAAATCACGTCCTGACATTCTAAATCACGTCCTGACATTCTAAATCACGTCCTGACATTCTAAATCACGTCCTGACATTCTAAATCACGTCCTGACATTCTAAACAACCCGTCCTGACATTCTAAACAACCCGTCCTGACATTCTAAATCACGTCCTGACATTCTAAACAACCCGTCCTGACATTCTAAATCACGTCCTGACATTCTAAACAACCCGTCCTGACATTCTAAATCACGTCCTGACATTCTAAACAACCCGTCCTGACATTCTAAATCACGTCCTGACATTCTAAATCACGTCCTGACATTCTAAATCACGTCCTGACATTCTAAATCACGTCCTGACATTCTAAATCACGTCCTGACATTCTAAATCACGTCCTGACATTCTAAATCTAGTCCTGACATTCTAAATCTAGTCCTGACATTCTAAACAACCCGTCCTGACATTCTAAATCTAGTCCTGACATTCTAAACAACCCGTCCTGACATTCTAAATCACGTCCTGACATTCTAAATCACATCCTGACATTCTAAACAACCCGTCCTGACATTCTAAATCACGTCCTGACATTCTAAATCACGTCCTGACATTCTAGATCTAGTCCTGACATTCTAAACAACCTGTCCTGACATTCTAAACAACCCGTCCTGACATTCTAAATCTAGTCCTGACATTCTAAACAACCTGTCCTGACATTCTAAACAACCCGTCCTGACATTCTAAACAACCCGTCCTGACATTCTAAATCTAGTCCTGACATTCTAAACAACCTGTCCTGACATTCTAAATCACGTCCTGACATTCTAAATCACGTCCTGACATTCTAAATCACGTCCTGACATTCTAAATCACGTCCTGACATTCTAAATCTAGTCCTGACATTCTAAACAACCTGTCCTGACATTCTAAATCACGTCCTGACATTCTAAATCACGTCCTGACATTCTAAATCACGTCCTGACATTCTAAACAACCCGTCCTGACATTCTAAACAACCCGTCCTGACATTCTAAACAACCCGTCCTGACATTCTAAACAACCTGTCCTGACATTCTAAACAACCCGTCCTGACATTCTAAACAACCCGTCCTGACATTCTAAACAACCCGTCCTGACATTCTAAACAACCCGTCCTGACATTCTAAATCTAGTCCTGACATTCTAAACAACCTGTCCTGACATTTTAAACAACCCGTCCTGACATTCTAAATCTAGTCCTGACATTCTAAACAACCTGTCCTGACATTCTAAACAACCCGTCCTGACATTCTAAACAACCCGTCCTGACATTCTAAATCTAGTCCTGACATTCTAAACAACCTGTCCTGACATTCTAAACAACCCGTCCTGACATTCTAAACAACCCGTCCTGACATTCTAAACAACCCGTCCTGACATTCTAAACAACCCGTCCTGACATTCTAAACAACACGTCCTGACATTCTAAATCACGTCCTGACATTCTAAACAACCCGTCCTGACATTCTAAACAACCCGTCCTGACATTCTAAATCTAGTCCTGACATTCTAAACAACCTGTCCTGACATTCTAAATCACGTCCTGACATTCTAAACAACCCGTCCTGACATTCTAAATCTAGTCCTGACATTCTAAACAACCTGTCCTGACATTCTAAATCACGTCCTGACATTCTAAACAACCCGTCCTGACATTCTAAACAACCCGTCCTGACATTCTAAATCTAGTCCTGACATTCTAAACCACCTGTCCTGACATTCTAAATCACGTCCTGACATTCTAAATCCCGTCCTGACATTCTAAACCACGTCCTGACATTCTAAATCACGTCCCGACATTCTAAAAAACCCGTCCTGACATTCTAAATCACGTCCCGACATTCTAAACAACCCGTCCTGACATTCTAAACAACCCGTCCTGACATTCTAAACAACCCGTCCTGACATTCTAAACAACCCGTCCTGACATTCTAAACAACCCGTCCTGACATTCTAAACAACCCGTCCTGACATTCTAAACAACCCGTCCTGACATTCTAAACAACCCGTCCTGACATTCTAAACAACCCATCCTGACATTCTAAATCTAGTCCTCCCATCCTGACATTCTAAATCACGTCCATTGCTAGAAGCCTCTGTTCATTTCCTTCCTTTCCTGTGGTTAAAGACATCAAGGTCAGACATCTGGCAGAGAGGACTCTGGTTCCACCAGTATGATCTACTACATTACCCATAATACTGTGTGTACGATGTCCTGTTTTATCTGGCAGAGAGGACTCTGGTTCCACCAGTATGATCTACTACATTACCCATAATGCTGTGTGTATGATGTCCTGTTTTATCTGGTAGAGAGGACTCTGGTTCCACCAGTATGATCTACTACATTACCCATAATGCTGTGTTTACGATGTCCTGTTTTAGCTGGTAGGGGACTCTGGTTCCACCAGTATGATCTACTACATTACCCATAATGCTGTGTGTATGATGTCCTGTTTTATCTGGTAGAGGACTCTGGTTCCACCAGTATGATCTACTACATTACCCATAATGCTGTGTGTCTAACATTCTGTTTTATCTTAGTAGAAATTCCTGGAGGTAATGGTGTCCTATCGCCTTTTTCAATACCCTCACCTTTGATTCCCTTGTCGTGGTTGAAGGCGTCCAGGTCAGCGATCTGATAGAGAGGACCCTGATTCCACCAGTTCATCTCGGGTATGGGTTTACACCTGGGGGCCTGGACGATGATCACTATGGCCCCAGCCAGCATCCCCACCCAGCCCAACCAGAACAAGACCAGGAGCAGCCAGCGTGTCCTCACCCAGCTGGAGGGGAGAGAGAGGAGGAGGAGGAGAGAGAGATGGGAGGAAAGGGTCAAATAAGTTTCAATTTTATACTGAACATAAAATACAAACACAACTTAGTGTTGGACCATTTTCCATGAGCTGAAATAAGAGTCCAGACATTTTCCATAGGCACAAAAAGCTTATTTCTCTCAAATTTTGTGCATACATTTGTTTACATTCCTGTCAGTGAGCATTTCTCCTTTGCCAATTACGCTGATTCAACAGCCTAATTATTACCCTGATTAAACGGCATAATTATTACACAGGTGCACCTTGTGTTGGAGACAAAAGGCCACTAAAATGTGCCGAGGGAGCGTGCAATTGGCATGTTAACAGCAGGAATGTCAAACAGAACTGTTGCCAGATAATTTACTGTTGATTTCACAACCATAAGCCGCCTCCAACGTCGTTTTAGATCCTTTGTCAGTGCGTCCAACCGCTCATTTGTCAGTGCGTCCAACCGCAGACCACATGTAACCACGCCAACCCAGGATCTCCACATCCTGCTTCTTCACCTGCAGGATTGTCTGAGGTGGTGAAAAGGGGGGGGGGGCTGTGGAGTATTTCGGTCTGTAATAAAGCCCTTTTGTGGGGAAAACCTCATTCTGATTGGCTGGGCCTGGCTTCCCAGTGGTCAGACCTGGCTCCCAAGTGGGTGGGCCTACACCCTCTCAGGCCCACCCCATGGCTGTGCCCCTGCCCAGTCATGTGAAATCCATAGATTAGGGCCTAATGCATTTATTTCAATTGTTTGATTTTCTTCGATGAACTGTAACTTAAAATCTTTTAAATTGTTGTACGTTCCATTTATATTTTTGTTCAGTATACATAACTACATTGCATATTCAGCTAATTGATTTCTATCAACATTAAGTTGAACTTAAGATAGTTCGTTTAAAAAATAAAAAAAAGTTTAAGCCAACAACAACCAACCCCTTAATTTAATCCCTTAACTTACCCGGGTGTACCAGCGACTTTCATGAGTTCTTCCTTCGACAACCCGGTAAACTTAACATCCTCCTCCTGTTCCTTCTGCTTCAAGTTTCCGTTCTTCTCAGCCCCCGGTCCGTCGCCGGTCATCGGTAGTTTCTCCTGGTCCAACTCGTTCAACTCAACATCCTTCATATCGACCTCGGTGTCCTTACTCATGTTTGCGAGGGTTTTTCTTTTTTGCCTGTAGAGAAGATTGAGTAGAGTGTCGACATTATTTTAGTCAAGTTCACCTTCAATCAAATAGAAACGTTGTAGCATATGATGGACACAAAGTAGGCTACACTTTCCCAACGTTAGTCTCAAAGACGTTCATGTCCATTTTAAATCGTTTTTCCCGACAACAAAAAGCAGTTGTTTTTTTTGTTGCTTTCCTGACAACTTAATTTGGTAAAAGTAGCCTACTCAATTAATGATTATATTGTCGTGATTTATCTTTAGGGCGGCTACAGTACCTATCAAAATGGTTTTGTTAACTAAACGAACAACTAGCTAGTTAGGTAGCTACCGAACCATCTAGCTAGTCAGTTGATGCTAATTGCGCGGATATTATTACCTGTTTAAAAAGTAGAGTCCCGACTCCGTTGAGTTAGCACCAGGCAGGTACTTGTTCCTACAACTCTCCACACTGTGAAATGTCTTACAGCATCAACGACTCACTTCTATTTATAGAGTCGCGTCTCCGCCCACAATTTAGGGACACACCAATAGGAGCTTTGACAGTAGAGTTTACCGTTTGATTGACGGACGCATCACACTTTAAAACACCCTTCCGCGTGATTTGGTTGGAATGTATCGAGCAGGCGACGGGAGCTGAATCTTTGAGTTCCTTTCACCATTTTGGAATCAGAGAAAATTGTAAGAAAAACAACGCAAAGAAACTCATATGAATGTTGTGAAGTTACAAGACAGACAGTACCCTTTGAATCTCAGGCATTTTGTATGACCCCGTGGTGATTTTAACATGACAATTTTGGTGTGGCAAACTCAATAAACAAAGCGTATTGATATGCATCGAAACCAGTACACTCCACTGGTTACACAATGAATGCACAAAAAAATATAAAAAAATACCAGAAATGAGCTTTGAGCCACACACTCAAACGTTATAACATTTGGGTTATGATCAGTTAGTGGCTACTTCCCATATCTTTAACTGCACTGAAGACCAAGGTAGTCCAGCATACTTGTATAGAGCTTTCCTACTCTATATTGCTATAGAATCGCTTTCCCACTCTATATTGCTATAGAATCGCTTTCCCACTCTATATTGCTATAGAATCGCTTTCCCACTCTATATTGCTATAGAATCGCTTTCCCACTCTATATTGCTATAGAATCGCTTTCCCACTCTATATTGCTATAGAATCGCTTTCCCACTCTATATTGCTATAGAATCGCTTTCCCACTCTATATTGCTATAGAATCGCTTTCCCACTCTATATTGCTATAGAATCGCTTTCCCACTCTATATTGCTATAGAATCGCTTTCCCACTCTATATTGCTATAGAATCGCTTTCCCACTCTATATTGCTATAGAATCGCTTTCCCACTCTATATTGCTATAGAATCGCTTTCCCACTCTATATTGCTATAGAATCGCTTTCCCACTCTATATTGCTATAGAATCGCTTTCCCACTCTATATTGCTATAGAATCGCTTTCCCACTCTATATTGCTATAGAATCGCTTTCCCACTCTATATTGCTATAGAATCGCTTTCCCACTCTATATTGCTATAAAATCGCTTTCCCACTCTATATTGCTATAGAATCGCTTTCCCACTCTATATTGCTATAGAATCGCATTCCTACTCTATATTGCTATAGAATCGCTTTCCCACTCTATATTGCTATAGAATCGCTTTCCCACTCTATATTGCTATAGAATCGCTTTCCCACTCTATATTGCTATAGAATCGCTTTCCCACTCTATTTTGCTATAGAATCGCTTTCCCACTCTATATTGCTATAGAATCGCTTTCCCACTCTATATTGCTATAGAATCGCTTTCCCACTGTATATTGCTATAGAATCGCTTTGCCACTCTATAGTGCTATAGAATCGCTTTCTCGCTCTATATTGCTATAGAATTTTCACCAATGCCGTACTATAGGTAATTCCCAAACATTCTAAGAATTTATCAAAACATGAAAATGACCATATCTAAGTGCTCTGTTATCAGATATATATTTTTAAGTGTCATATTCTTCCTGGGGGTGTATATGAACAGATTTGAATAAGATTTCATGTTGCTAAAATTCTGTCATTTTAAACCTTCCCGAAAGTTTTGAACTGGCTATATTGCAGCAATTACCAAGAAAGGCTAATGCCTATCATACCCAACAAATGACAGCAATAGGGTAATGATATTTATTTTACAAAAGGCCTACTTATAAACTAATTTTAAACTAAATACGGAGCACACAATTAAAAAAAGACAAATCGAACTTAATTTAGCCAACGAAAATGTCTCAACAGAATAAAACAAAGCAATGTTTTAAAATATATGCATCAATTTTCTGATAGAGTGCGTTTCAATTGAACTAACTTGTGTCAATTTAAACAGCAGGACGTAATGCCCCCCCCCCCCCCCCCCCAAAAAAAAAAAAAAAAAACCTGTGTCGAAAAGAATACAGTGGTTGAAGTGTTTCCATGACCCATTTAGGCAAATTGAGCATTAATACATTGGAGACAGCTTGCATGCCCTTCCACCTATCTGTTTCATGTCTCAGGAAAGCCACCATGTATAGACTGCAATAATTGACTAATAATTGCCATTCTCTAATAATTCTCATGTCGCAGTGCATTGCCCATTCCATGGTGAAACTTGCACTCCTGTAAATCTGAAATAATTGGATGGTGAAACTTGTCAGCCAACCAGAAAAAACATTTTTTGACAATCCTTGTCCTGCAAAGAAACATACTGCTCATAAACTCGGCAGCAAAATAAAATGTCCTCTCACTGTCAACTGCGTTTATTTTCAGAAAACTTAACATGTGTAAATATTTGTATGAACACAACAAAATTCAATAAACTGAACAAGTTCCACAGACATGTGACTAACAGAAATGGAATAATGTGTCCCTGAATAAAGGGGGGGGGGGGGGGGTCAAAATCAAAAGTAACAGTCAGTATCTGATGTGGCCACCAGCTGCATTAAGTACTGCAGTGCATCTCCTCCTCATGGACTGCACCATATTTGCCAGATCTTGCTGTGAGATGTTACACCACTCTTCTACCAAGGCACCTGCAAGTTCCCGGACATTTCTGGGGGGAATGGCCCTAGCCCTCACCCTCCAATACAACAGGTCCCAGACATGCTCAATGGGATTGAGATCCGGGCTCTTTGCTGGCCATGGCAGAACACTGACATTCCTGTCTCGCAGGAAATCACGCACATAACGAGCAGTATGGCTGGTGGCATTGTCATGCTGGAGGGTCATGTCAGGATGAGCCTGCAGGAAGGGTACCACATGAGGGAGGAGGATGTCTTCCCTGTAACGCACAGCGTTGAGATTGCCTGCAATGACAACAAGCTCAGCCCGATGATGCTGTTACACACTGCCCAGACCATGACGGACCATCCACCTCCAAAGCGATCCCGCTCCAGAGTACAGGCCTCGGTGTAACGCTCATTCCTTCGGCAATAAACGCGAATCCGACTATCAAAACTGTGACTCGTCAGTGAAGAGCACTTTTTGCCAGTCCTGTCTGGTCCAGCGACGGTGGGTTTGTGCCCAAAGGCGCCGTTGTTGCCGGTGATGTCTGGTGAGGACCTGCCTTACAACAGGCCTACAAGCCCTCAGTCCAGCCTCTCTCAGCTTATTGCGGACATTCTGAGCACAGATTGAGGGATTGTGCGTTCCTGGTGTAACTCGGGCAGTTGTTGTTGCCATCCTGTACCTGTCCCGCAGGTGTGATGTTCGGATGTACCGATCCTGTGCAGGTGTCGTTACACGTGGTCTGCCACTGCGAGGACGATCAGCTGTCCTGTCTCCCTGTAGCGCTGTCTTAGGCGTCTCACAGTACAGACATTGCAATTTATTGCCCTGGCCACATCTGCAGTCCTCATGCCTCCTAAGGCACGTCCACGAAGGTGAGCAGGGACCCTGGCATCTTTCTTTGGGTGTTTTTCAGAGTCGGTAGAATGGCCTCTTTAGTGTCCTAAGTTTTCATAACTGTGACCTTAATTACCTACCGTTTGTAAGCTGTTAGTGTCTTAACGACCGTTCCGCAGGTGTTGGCGAACTTAAAAAAAAAAAAAAAAAGTGTCCTGTATCTGCCGTTTCCATTACACATGTCACAAAGATTTGTTCTTCGACATTGCTTTTGTTGAATAAACCTCGGTCAATGGAAACTTGCCCAGTGTCTGCAGCCAACTCTGATCGTAGTGTAGGTCTAATGAAACAGGCAGGATGTCACGCCTTCTCCCACTCCCCCACTCTGGTGCTCGAGGGAGCCAGGCGGCCCATCATTACACACACCGGTCACCATCGTTACACGCGTCAGCGCTTCATGGGACTCACCTGGACTCTAATAACTTATTGATTGCCTCCCCTATATCTGTCACTTCCTCAGTTTCTTCCCCCCGTGTCTGCATTGATGTCGTTTTGTTCCAACTGTCCAGACACTGTCCTTGTTTTGTTTCATGTCCATTATTTATTAAATATTCACTACCTGTACTTCTCGTCTCACTGCGTCTGTTCTCACGCGGGAAGAGTTAGCTCATCCGTGGTGGTCGATGAACTCTCAACCTTCTGGCCCATAGCCCTGCGTGGCGTCTACTGTGCCACAAAAGCATACTGGCAAAGCCGATATTCACGTTTATAAACACAGGGTCGCTACAGTTATTGTTAATTGTGGTTGTAAACATTATTTTGAATTAATTCTACAATGGCCGAGGGTGTGCAATGTTTTTATTTGACAACTCGAGTTGGCCCAGTACAGCTACAACATCGGGTTTGTCCCGGCTCCCGTCGTAATGAGGATCGGACCAAAGCGCAGCGTGGTAAGTGTTCATGATTTTATTTGATCACAAAACACTCAAACGAAATACACAAGAGGGAAAACCGAAACAGTTCTGTAAGGAGCATAAACTATACAGAAAACAACTACCTACAAAACACAGGTGGGAAAAGGCTACCTAAGTATGGTTCTCAATCAGAGACAACGATAGACAGGTGCCTCTGATTGGGAACCACACCCGGCCAAACACACAGAAATAGAAAACATAGAACACAAAACATAGAATGCCCACCCCAAATCACACCGTGACCAAACCAAATTGAGAAATAAAAAGGCTCTCTAAGGTCAGGGCGTGGCAGGGTTATTATCACAATATTCTGGAACACAGTGAGAGAGAGAGCTGTCTGTCTGTCTGTCTGTCATAGATCCAGTCTTTGGTACAGTACAGCCAAAGTCCAAGAGCAACAGAGACTGAATCAGTTTATTTGACTAGATAAGTTGGAGTTAAACTGTATGTCTTCCTCACAGCAACACACACACACACACACATACATACAGACACACATACAGACACACATACAGACACATACAGACACACATACAGACATACACACACACACACACACACACATACAGACACACACACACACACACATACAGACATACACACACATACAGACACAGACACATACAGACATACACACACACACACACACACACACACACACACACACACACACACACACACACACACACACACACACACACACACACACACACACACACATACAGACACACACACACACATACAGACACATACAGACATACACACACATACAGACACATACAGACACACACACACACACACATACATACACACACACACACATACAGGCATACACAGACACACACACACACACACACACATACAGGCATACACAGACACAAACACAGAATGACAAACTATTAATTGACTGCATAAGAGCAACCTTTGAACTTGAGCAACCGTTCATTGTGTTTGAGACACTAGTATGCTCAATCTCTCTCACACACACACACACACACACACACACAGTCACATCGTATCACTTTATTAATTTTACACAACCTTACACAACCTTCACCGCACAAACAGGTAGCCTAGTGGTTAGAGTGTTGGACTTGTAACCGAAAGGTTGCTAGATCGAATCCCCGAGCTGACAAGGAACAAATCTGTCGTTCTGCCCCTGAACAAGACAGTTAACCCACTGTTCCTAGGCCGTCATTGAAAATAAGAATTTGTTCTTAACTGACTTGCCTAGTTAAATAAAAAATATAAAAATAAATAGTCTTACTCTTTCAGTTTGAGTTATTGCTCTTCTGAATGGTTAATTTAGAGGGGACTAGTTTATACAGGGTTAATTTAGAGGTGACTAGTTTATACAGGGTTAGCTAGAGGTGACTAGTTTATACAGGGTTAGTTTAGAGGTGACTAGTTTATACAGGGTTAGTTTAGAGGTGATTCGTTTATACAGGGTTAGTTTAGAGGTGACTAGTTTATACAGGGTTAGTTTAGAGGTGACTAGTTTATACAGGGTTAGTTTAGAGGTGATTAGTTTATACAGGGTTAGTTTAGAGGTGACTAGTTTATACAGGGTTAGGTTAGAGGTGACTAGTTTATACAGGGTTAGTTTAGAGGTGACTAGTTAATACAGGGTTAGTTTAGAGGTGACTAGTTTATACAGGGTTAGTTTAGAGGTGACTAGTTTATACAGGGTTAGTTTAGAGGTGACTAGTTAATACAGGGTTAGTTTAGAGGTGACTAGTTTATACAGGGTTAGTTTAGAGGTGACTAGTTTATACAGGGTTAGTTTAGAGGTGACTAGTTTATACTGGGTTAGTTTAGAGGTGACTAGTTTATACAGGGTTAGCTAGAGGTGACTAGTTTATACAGGGTTAGCTAGAGGTGACTAGTTTATACAGGGTTAGTTTAGAGGTGACTAGTTTATACAGGGTTAGCTAGAGGTGACTAGTTTATACAGGGTTAGTTTAGAGGTGACTAGTTTATACAGGGTTAGTTTAGAGGTGACTAGTTTATACAGGGTTAGCTAGAGGTGACTAGTTTATACAGGGTTAGTTTAGAGGTGACTAGTTTATACAGGGTTAGTTTAGAGGTGACTAGTTTATACAGGGTTAGCTAGAGGTGACTAGTTTATACAGGGTTAGTTTAGAGGTGACTAGTTTATACAGGGTTAGTTTAGAGGTGACTAGTTTATACAGGGTTAGTTTAGAGGTGACTAGTTTATACTGGGTTAGTATAGAGGTGACTAGTTTATACAGGACTAGGCTTCTCTCTCTCTGTAGGGCAGATTTAATTACCTGGTTTAAACAGGGAGAAATATAAAGTATTAGTCTCTTTCTTTTTCTCTTTCTCTCACTCTCTCTCTCTTTCCCTCTCTCTCTCCATACTGCCACCCACCCCTCCATCCCTCTATCTCTCCGGGCAGGACATAGTGTACTTTGTAACCCCGTTCCCCCTGCAGAGGAAGGGCTGGGAAACAGGCTGAACCACAGAACACCATCTTCACCTCACCCCCCATTCCCTCCAGCTAGAATGTTTTGGTGGAGAGAGGGAGGGAGGTTAGTGTTTTTTAGCTGTGGAGGCCCCTTTTTCCTGGAATGGAGAGAGAGGAGAGAGAGGAGAGACAGAGACATTAACAGAGAGACATGCAGATATAGAGAGAAAGAGAGAGGAAAAGAGAGGTGGAGGGATGGCGCGGCCGAGAAAGGGGAGAGTGGAAGGCTGGCGAACTGGAGGTGCAGGAAGGGTGTAGGAGGGGAGTAGAGGACGGGAGGGAGGTGCAGGAAGGGAGAGGAGAGGAGTAGAGGACGGGAGGGAGGTGCAGGAAGGGAGAGGAGTAGAGGACGGGAGGGAGGTGCAGGAAAGGGGAGGAGGGGAGTAGAGGACGGGAGGGAGGTGCAGGAAGGGGGAGGAGGGGAGTAGAGGACAGGAGGGAGGTGCAGGAAAGGGGAGGAGGGGAGTAGAGGACGGGAGGGAGGTGCAGGAAGGGGGAGGAGAGGAGTAGAGGATGGGAGGGAGGTGCAGGAAAGGGGAGGAGGTGAGTAGAGGACGGGAGGGAGGTGCAGGAAAGGGGAGGAGGGGAGTAGAGGACGGGAGGGAGGTGCAGGAAGGGGGAGGAGAGGAGTAGAGGACGGGAGGGAGGTGCAGGAAAGGGGAGGAGGGGAGTAGAGGACGGGAGGGAGGTGCAGGGAGGGAGAGGAGTAGAGGACGGGAGGGGGGTGCAGGAAGGGGGAGGAGGGGAGTAGAGGACGGGAGGGAGGTGCAGGAAGGGGGAGGAGAGGAGTAGAGGACGGGAGGGAGGTGCAGGAAGGGGGGGAGGAGTAGAGGACGGGAGGGAGGTGCAGGAAGGGGGAGGAGAGGAGTAGAGGACAGGAGGGAGGTCAGGGAGGGGGAGGAGTAGAGGACGGGAGGGAGGTCAGGGAGGGGGAGGAGTAGAGGACGGGAGGGAGGTCAGGGAGGGGGAGGAGAGGAGTAGAGGACGGGAGGGAGGTGCAGGAAGGGGGAGGAGAGGAGTAAAGGACGGGAGGGAGGTGCAGGAAGGGGGAGGAGAGGAGTAGAGGACGGGAGGGAGGTGCAGGAAGGGGGAGGAGGGGAGTAGAGGACGGGAGGGAGGTGCAGGAAGGGTGTAGGAGAGGAGTAGAGGACGGGAGGGAGGTGAAGGAAGGGGGAGGAGGGGAGTAGAGGACGGGAGGGAGGTGCAGGAAGGGGGAGGAGAGGAGTAGAGGACGGGAGGGAGGTGCAGGAAGGGGGAGGAGAGGAGTAAAGGACGGGAGGGAGGTGCAGGAAGGGGGAGGAGGGGAGTAGAGGACAGGAGGGAGGTGCAGGAAAGGGGAGGAGGGGAGTAGAGGACGGGAGGGAGGTGCAGGAAGGGGGAGGAGAGGAGTAGAGGACGGGAGGGAGGTGCAGGAAGGGGGAGGAGAGGAGTAGAGGACGGGAGGGAGGTGCAGGAAGGGGGAGGAGAGGAGTAAAGGACGGGAGGGAGGTGCAGGAAGGGGGAGGAGGGGAGTAGAGGACAGGAGGGAGGTGCAGGAAAGGGGAGGAGGGGAGTAGAGGACGGGAGGGAGGTGCAGGAAGGGGGAGGAGGGGAGTAGAGGACGGGAGGGAGGTGCAGGAAAGGGGAGGAGGGGAGTAGAGGACGGGAGGGAGGTCAGGAAGGGGGAGGAGTAGAGGACGGGAGGGGGGTGCAGGAAAGGGGAGGAGGGGAGTAGAGGACGGGAGGGAGGTGCAGGAAAGGGGAGGAGGGGAGTAGAGGACGGGAGGGGGGTGCAGGAAGGGGGTGGGGGAGGAGTAGAGGACGGGAGGGAGGTGCAGGAAGGGAGAGGAGTAGAGGACGGGAGGGAGGTCAGGAAGGGGGAGGAGTAGAGGACGGGAGGGAGGTGCAGGAAAGGGGAGGAGGGGAGTAGAGGACAGGAGGGAGGTGCAGGAAGGGGGAGGAGGGGAGTAGAGGACGGGAGGGAGGTGCAGGAAGGGGGAGGAGGGGAGTAGAGGACGGGAGGGAGGTGCAGGAAAGGGGAGGAGGGGAGTAGAGGACGGGAGGGGGGTGCAGGAAAGGGGAGGAGGGGAGTAGAGGACGGGAGGGAGGTGCAGGAAGGGGGAGGAGAGGAGTAGAGGACGGGAGGGAGGTGCAGGAAAGGGGAGGAGGGGAGTAGAGGACGGGAGGGAGGTGCAGGAAGGGGGAGGAGAGGAGTAGAGGATGGGAGGGAGGTGCAGGAAAGGGGAGGAGGTGAGTAGAGGACGGGAGGGAGGTGCAGGAAAGGGGAGGAGGGGAGTAGAGGACGGGAGGGAGGTGCAGGAAGGGGGAGGAGAGGAGTAGAGGACGGGAGGGAGGTGCAGGAAGGGGGAGGAGGGGAGTAGAGGACGGGAGGGAGGTGCAGGAAGGGGGAGGAGGGGAGTAGAGGACGGGAGGGAGGTGCAGGAAAGGGGAGGAGGGGAGTAGAGGACGGGAGGGAGGTGCAGGAAGGGGGAGGAGGGGAGTAGAGGACGGGAGGGAGGTGCAGGAAGGGAGAGGAGTAGAGGACGTGAGGGAGGTGCAGGAAGGGGGAGGAGTAGAGGACGGGAGGGAGGTGCAGGAAGGGAGAGGAGTAGAGGACGGGAGGGAGGTGCAGGAAGGGGGAGGAGGGGAGTAGAGGACGGGAGGGAGGTGCAGGAAGGGGGAGGAGAGGAGTAGAGGACGGGAGGGAGGTGCAGGAAAGGGGAGGAGTAGAGGACGGGAGGGAGGTGCAGGAAGGGGGAGGAGGGGAGTAGAGGACGGGAGGGAGGTGCAGGAAGGGGGAGGAGAGGAGTAGAGGACGGGAGGGAGGTGCAGGAAGGGAGAGGAGTAGAGGACGGGAGGGAGGTGCAGGAAGGGGGAGGAGAGGAGTAGAGGACGGGAGGGAGGTGCAGGGAGGAGGGGAGTAGAGGACGGGAGGGAGGTGCAGGAAGGGGGAGGAGGGGAGTAGAGGACGGAAGGGGAGGTGCAGGAAGGGGGAGGAGAGGAGTAGAGGACGGGAGGGAGGTGCAGGGAGGAGGGGAGTAGAGGACGGGAGGGAGGTGCAGGAAGGGGGAGGAGAGGAGTAAAGGACGGGAGGGAGGTCAGAGAGGGGGAGGAGAGGAGTAGAGGACGGGAGGGAGGTGCAGGAAGGGGGAGGAGAGGAGTAGAGGACGGGAGGGAGGTGCAGGAAGGGAGAGGAGTAGAGGACAGGAGGGAGGTGCAGGAAGGGGGAGGAGAGGAGTAGAGGACGGGAGGGAGGTGCAGGAAGGGAGAGGAGTAGAGGACGGGAGGGAGGTGCAGGAAGGGGGAGGAGAGGAGTAGAGGACGGGAGGGAGGTGCAGGAAGGGGGAGGAGGGGAGTAGAGGACGGGAGGGAGGTGCAGGAAGGGGGAGGAGAGGAGTAGAGGACAGGAGGGAGGTGCAGGAAGGGGGAGGAGGGGAGTAGAGGACAGGAGGGGGGTGCAGGAAGGGGGAGGAGGGGAGTAGAGGACGGGAGGGAGGTGCAGGAAGGGGGAGGAGAGGAGTAGAGGACGGGAGGGAGGTGCAGGAAGGGGGAGGAGGGGAGTAGAGGACGGGAGGGAGGTGCAGGAAGGGGGAGGAGAGGAGTAGAGGACAGGAGGGAGGTGCAGGAAGGGGGAGGAGGGGAGTAGAGGACAGGAGGGAGGTGCAGGAAGGGGGAGGAGGGGAGTAGAGGACGGGAGGGAGGTGCAGGAAGGGGGAGGAGTAGAGGACGGGAGGGAGGTGCAGGAAGGGGGAGGAGTAGAGGACGGGAGGGAGGTGCAGGAAGGGGGAGGAGGGGAGTAGAGGACGGGAGGGAGGTGCAGGAAGGGAGAGGAGTAGAGGACGGGAGGGAGGTGCAGGAAGGGAGAGGAGTAGAGGACAGGAGGGAGGTGCAGGAAGGGGGAGGAGGGGAGTAGAGGACGGGAGGGAGGTGCAGGAAGGGGGAGGAGTAGAGGACGGGAGGGAGGTGCAGGAAGGGAGAGGAGTAGAGGACGGGAGGGAGGTGCAGGAAGGGGGAGGAGTAGAGGACGGGAGGGAGGTGCAGGAAGGGGGAGGAGGGGAGTAGAGGACGGGAGGGAGGTGCAGGAAGGGGGAGGAGTAGAGGACGGGAGGGAGGTGCAGGAAGGGAGAGGAGTAGAGGACGGGAGGGAGGTGCAGGAAGGGGGAGGAGTAGAGGACGGGAGGGAGGTGCAGGAAGGGAGAGGAGTAGAGGACGGGAGGGAGGTGCAGGAAGGGGGAGGAGGGGAGTAGAGGACGGGAGGGAGGTGCAGGAAAGGGGAGGAGGGGAGTAGAGGACGGGAGGGAGGTGCAGGAAAGGGGAGGAGGGGAGTAGAGGACGGGAGGGAGGTGCAGGAAGGGGGAGGAGGGGAGTAGAGGACGGGATTGGAGGTGCAGGAAGGGGGAGGAGGGGAGTAGAGGACGGGAGGGAGGTGCAGGAAGGGGGAGGAGGGGAGTAGAGGACAGGAGGGAGGTGCAGGAAAGGGGAGGAGGGGAGTAGAGGACAGGAGGGAGGTGCAGGAAGGGGGAGGAGGGGAGTAGAGGACAGGAGGGAGGTGCAGGAAAGGGGAGGAGGGGAGTAGAGGACGGGAGGGAGGTGCAGGAAGGGGGAGGAGGGGAGTAGAGGACGGGAGGGAGGTGCAGGGAGGGGGAGGAGTAGAGGACGGGAGGGAGGTGCAGGAAGGGGGAGGAGGGGAGTAGAGGACGGGAGGGAGGTGCAGGAAGGGGGAGGAGAGGAGTAGAGGACGGGAGGGAGGTGCAGGAAGGGGGAGGAGAGGAGTAAAGGACGGGAGGGAGGTGCAGGAAGGGGGAGGAGAGGAGTAGAGGACGGGAGGGAGGTGCAGGAAAGGGGAGGAGGGGTAGATGGATTTACAAGGGGTAGAGAGGGGGCCTTTTCTCCCTCCTAGAAATCTCTCTGATCTCACCCAGTGGGTTTATTTGCAAAGACAGCATGAGACGTTGAGAAAACAACCAGACCCAGACTGGACTGAACCGGTTCTCTGCATGGTGTCCAGGATCTCTGTCTAGTGTTTCTGTTTCCTGTCATAGTTGGAGGATTCCTCTGATCAGTACTTCAGTTACAGTCTGTGTACAATCAAGTGTGTGTGTTTTCTCTGTTCTCTAACACTACAGTCTGTATATAGCTTTGTAGATGTCTCTGTGTGAGACAGTCATTCTAGACTCCTTTTAGACTGCTGTGTTGGACTTCTCTGTAGCTCTGTTGTCTCTGTGTGAGACAGTCCTTCTAGACTCCTTTTAGACTGCTGTGTTGGACTTCTCTGTAGCTCTGTTGTCTCTGTGTGAGACAATCCTTCTAAACTCCTTTTAGACTGCTGTGTTGGACTTCTCTGTAGCTCTGTTGTCTCTGTGTGAGACAGTCCTAGATTCACTTCTCTTATAGAGTACAGACCTACGAGTCATCCAAGGACACATTTCTTTCCACAATATCCCAGTCGGACACAGTCTAGAGCACACAGGTATTCCACGCATAATGTGTTACAGTAATGAGTTACAGGTGCTGTTGTTTTACAACAGGTGCAACAAGACACGTCCCAGTAATGACGCGAGGCCTGAAATTACAACAGTTCCAACGACCAAGTCCGCAGTTCCAGAACTGGGACTATGAAAGAGTTCAAAGGTCGTACGAGAGAGATAGAGAGTTAACGTTCCGAGTGAGTACTTAGTAGTCTGACAGTGGTCTGGGAAAGCTGCCTTTACGGCTCAGTTCACAAAGAGAGGCAGGGTGGTGACGAGGCTGTTTACAGTTTACACTGTTTACAGTTCACACTAGCTCTCACTGGGTGCTTTAACCATTGCAGCCGACACAGGGTGTATTGTGACATTCCCCTTTACTGCCAACCGGTTGTTCTTTCATGTACCATAATCGGATCACAATCTCCAAAGAACCTTAATGGGACTTTGACTCTGTTTCTGTCGTTTTACAGCTGTAGAACCCTAAAGTCACCTGACTGACTTATGTAAGAAACATAACTATAGTTTATACTTTCACTGCTTCTGTCCAACCTCTGTGTCTTCTTGTAACCCTGTCCAACCTCTCTGTCTTCCTGTAACCCTGTCCAACCTCTCTGTCTTCCTGTAACCCAGTCCAACCTCTCTGTCTTCCTGTAACCCTGTCCAACCGCTCTGTCTTCCTGTAACCCAGTCCAACCTCTCTGTCTTCCTGTAACCCAGTCCAACCTCTCTGTCTTCCTGTAACCCAGTCCAACCTCTGTGTCTTCCTGTAACCCTGTCCAACCTCTCTGTCTTCCTGTAACCCAGTCCAACCTCTCTGTCTTCCTGTAACCCAGTCCAACCTCTCTGTCTTCCTGTAACCCAGTCCAACCTCTCTGTCTTCCTGTAACCCAGTCCAACCTCTCTGTCTTCCTGTAACCCTGTCCAACCTCTCTGTCTTCCTGTAACTCTGTCCAACCTCTCTGTCTTCCTGTAACCCAGTCCAACCTCTCTGTCATCCTGTAACCCTGTCCAACCTCTCTGTCTTCCTGTAACCCAGTCCAACCTCTCTGTCTTCCTGTAACCCAGTCCAACCTCTCTGTCTTCCTGTAACCCTGTCCAACCTCTCTGTCTTCCTGTAACCCAGTCCAACCTCTCTGTCTTCCTGTAACCCTGTCCAACCTCTCTGTCTTCCTGCAACCCTGTCCAACCTCTCTGTCTTCCTGTAACCCAGTCCAACCTCTCTGTCTTCCTGTAACCCTGTCCCACCTCTCTGTCTTCCTGTAACCCAGTCCAACCTCTGTCTTCCTGTAAACCAGTCCAACCTCTCTGTCTTCCTGTAACCCAGTCCAACCTCTCTGTCTTCCTGTAACCCTGTCCAACCTCTCTGTCTTCCTGTAACCCAGTCCAACCTCTCTGTCTTCCTGTAACCCTGTCCAACCGCTCTGTCTTCCTGTAACCCAGTCGAACCTCTCTGTCTTCCTGTAACCCTTTCCAACCTCTCTGTCTTCCTATAACCCTGTCCCACCTCTCTGTCTTCCTGTAACCCAGTCCAACCTCTGTCTTCCTGTAACCCAGTCCAACCTCTCTGTCTTCCTGTAACCCAGTCCAACCTCTCTGTCTTCCTGTAACCCTGTCCAACCTCTGTCTTCCTGTAACCCAGTCCAACCTCTCTGTCTTCCTGTAACCCTGTCCAACCTCTCTGTCTTCCTGTAACCCAGTCCAACCTCTCTGTCTTCCTGTAACACTGTCCCACAGCTCTGTCTTCCTGTAACCCAGTCCAACCTCTCTGTCTTCCTGTAACCCAGTCCAACCTCTGTCTTCCTGTAACCCAGTCCAACCTCTCTGTCTTCCTGTAACCCAGTCCAACCTCTCTGTCTTCCTGTAACCCAGTCCAACCTCTCTGTCTTCCTGTAACCCAGTCCAACCTCTCTGTCTTCCTGTAACCCTGTCCAACCGCTCTGTCTTCCTGTAACCCAGTCCAACCTCTCTGTCTTCCTGTAACCCTGTCCAACCTCTCTGTCTTCCTGTAACCCTGTCCAACCTCTCTGTCTTCCTGTAACCCTGTCCAACCTCTCTGTCTTCCTGTAACCCAGTCCAACCTCTCTGTCTTCCTGTAACCCAGTCCAACCTCTCTGTCTTCCTGTAACCCAGTCCAACCTCTGTCTTCCTGTAACCCAGTCCAACCTCTCTGTCTTCCTGTAACCCAGTCCAACCTCTCTGTCTTCCTGTAACCCAGTCCAACCTCTCTGTCTTCCTGTAACCCTGTCCAACCTCTCTGTCTTCCTGTAACCCAGTCCAACCTCTCTGTCTTCCTGTAACCCTGTCCAACCTCTCTGTCTTCCTGTAACCCAGTCCAACCTCTCTGTCTTCCTGTAACCCTGTCCAACCGCTCTGTCTTCCTGTAACCCAGTCCAACCTCTCTGTCTTCCTATAACCCTGTCCCACCTCTCTGTCTTCCTGTAACCCAGTCCAACCTCTGTCTTCCTGTAACCCAGTCCAACCTCTCCGTCTTCCTGTAACCCAGTCCAACCTCTCTGTCTTCCTGTAACCCTGTCCAACCTCTGTCTTCCTGTAACCCAGTCCAACCTCTCTGTCTTCCTGTAACCCAGTCCAACCTCTCTGTCTTCCTGTAACCCAGTCCAACCTCTCTGTCTTCCTGTAACACTGTCCCACCGCTCTGTCTTCCTGTAACCCAGTCCAACCTCTCTGTCTTCCTGTAACCCAGTCCAACCTCTGTCTTCCTGTAAACCAGTCCAACCTCTCTTTCTTCCTGTAACCCAGTCCAACCTCTGTGTCTTCCTGTAACCCAGTCCAACCTCTCTGTCTTTCTGTAACCCAGTCCAACCTCTCTGTCTTCCTGTAACCCTGTCCAACCTCTCTGTCTTCCTGTAACCCTGTCCAACCTCTCTGTCTTCCTGTAACCCTGTCCAACCTCTCGGTCTTCCTGTAACCCAGTCCAACCTCTCTGTCTTCCTGTAACCCTGTCCAACCTCTCTGTCTTCCTGTAACCCTGTCCAACCTCTCTGTCTTCCTGTAACCCAGTCCAACCTCTCTGTCTTTCTGTAACCCAGTCCAACCTCTCTGTCTTCCTGTAACCCTGTCCAACCTCTCTGTCTTCTTGTAACCCTGTCCAACCTCTCTGTCTTCCTGCAACCCAGTCCAACCGCTCTGTCTTCCTGTAACCCAGTCCAACCTCTGTGTCTTCCTGTAACCCAGTCCAACCTCTCTGTCTTCCTGTAACCCAGTCCAACCTCTCTGTCTTCCTGTAACCCAGTCCAACCTCTCTGTCTTCCTGTAACCCAGTCCAACCTCTCTGTCTTCCTGCAACCCAGTCCAACCTCTCTGTCTTCCTGTAACCCTGTCCAACCGCACTGTCTTCCTGTAACCCTGTCCAACCTCTCTGTCTTCCTGTATCCCTGTCCAGCCTCTCTGTCTTCCTGTAACCCAGTCCAACCTCTCTGTCTTCCTGTAACCCAGTCCAACCTCTGTCTTCCCGTAACCCAGTCCAACCTCTCTGTCTTCCCGTAACCCAGTCCAACCTCTCTGTCTTCCTGTAACCCTGTCCAACCTCTCTGTCTTCCTGTAACCCAGTCCAACCTCTCTGTCTTCCTGTAACCCTGTCCAACCTCTCTGTCTTCCTGTAACCCTGTCCCACCTCTCTGTCTTCCTGTAACCCTGTCCAACCTCTCTGTCTTCCTGTAACCCAGTCCAACCTCTCTGTCTTCCTGTAACCCAGTCCAACCTCTCTATCTTCCTGTAACCCTGTCCCACCTCTCTGTCTTCCTGTAACCCAGTCCAACCTCTCTGTCTTCCTGTAACCCTGTCCAACCTCTCTGTCTTCCTGTAACCCAGTCCAACATCTCTGTCTTCCTGTAACCCTGTCCAACCTCTCTGTCTTCCTGTAACCCTGTCCCACCTCTCTGTCTTCCTGTAACCCAGTCCAACCTCTCTGTCTTCCTGTAACCCAGTCCAACCTCTCTGTCTTCCTGTAACCCAGTCCAACCTCTCTGTCTTCCTGTAACCCAGTCCAACCTCTCTGTCTTCCTGTAACCCAGTCCAACCTCTCTGTCTTCCTGTAACCCTGTCCCACCGCTCTGTCTCCTGTAACCCTGTCCAACCGCTCAGTCTTCCTGTAACCCAGTCCAACCTCTCTGTCTTCCTGTAACCCAGTCCAACCTCTCTGTCTTCCTGTAACCCAGTCAAACCTCTGTGTCTTCCTGTAACCCAGTCCAACCTCTGTGTCTTCCTGTAACCCAGTCCAACCTCTGTGTCTTCCTGTAACCCTGTCCAACCTCTCTGTCTTCCTGTAACCCAGTCCAACCTCTCTGTCTTCCTGTAACCCAGTCCAACCTCTGTCTTCCTGTAACCCTGTCCAACCTCTGTCTTCCTGTAACCCAGTCCAACCTCTGTCTTCCTGTAACCCAGTCCAACCTCTCTGTCTTCCTGTAACCCAGTCCAACCTCTCTGTCTTCCTGTAACCCAGTCAGACCTCTCTGTCTTCCTGTAACCCTGTCCGACCTCTCTCTCTTCCTGTAACCCAGTCCGACCTCTCTGTCTTCCTGTAACCCTGTCCCACCGCTCTGTCTCCTGTAACCCTGTCCAACCGCTCAGTCTTCCTGTAACCCAGTCCAACCTCTCTGTCTTCCTGTAACCCTGTCCAACCTCTCTGTCTTCCTGTAACCCTGTCCAACCTCTCTGTCTTCCTGTAACCCTGTCCAACCTCTGTCTTCCTGTAACCCGGTCCAACCTCTCTGTCTTCCTGTAACCCAGTCCAACCTCTCTGTCTTCCTGTAACCCAGTCCAACCTCTCTGTCTTCCTGTAACCCTGTCCAACCTCTCTGTCTTCCTGTAACCCTGTCCAGCCTCTGTCTTCCTGTAACCCAGTCCAACCTCTCTGTCTTCCTGTAACCCTGTCCAACCTCTCTGTCTTCCTGTAACCCTGTCCAGCCTCTGTCTTCCTGTAACCCTGTCCAACCTCTCTGTCTTCCTGTAACCCAGTCCAACCTCTGTCTTCCTGTAACCCAGTCCAACCTCTCTGTCTTCCTGTAACCCAGTCCAACCTCTCTGTCTTCCTGTAACCCAGTCCAACCTCTGTGTCTTCCTGTAACCCTGTCCAACCTCTCTGTCTTCCTGTAACCCTGTCCAACCTCTCTGTCTTCCTGTAACCCTGTCCAACCTCTCTGTCTTCCTGTAACCCAGTCCAACCTCTCTGTCTTCCTGTAACCCAGTCCAACCTCTCTGTCTTCCTGTAACCCTGTCCAACCTCTCTGTCTTCCTGTAACCCTGTCCAACCTCTCTAGTCCCTTCATTTATTCATCTGTCTTTATATCTCTCCTGCTTCCTTTATTTTCCGCTCACTCCATCATGGATGATATTAGTGGACAAAGAGCAGACTGTTTGCAGTAGGCTTTGTGAACTCTCTCTCTCTCTCTCTGCCTCCCCCTCCCTCTCTACCTCCCCCTCCCCCCCTCTCTCTCTCTCTCTCTCTCTCTCTCTCTCTGCCTCCCCCTCCCTCTCTGCCTCCCCCCCCCCCCCCCCCCCTCTCTCTCTCTCTCTCTCTCTCTCTCTCTCTGCCTCTCCCTCCCTCTCTACCTCCCCCTCCCTCCCTCTCTCTCTCTCTCTGCCAGATTGTCTGTGTATAGAACAATGGATGAATGCTTCCATGTGACAGGTCATAGAATGCTGGGTGCCTGGCTACCATGGTGTGTGTGAAGAATTCCGAGCAGTTGAGCACCCCATGCCTTCAGGCTTATAGCCATACTGCCTGACCACAAAGGATAAGAACCATGTCACTAGTCCTCTCTCTCTATATATACCTCACTGTTCTAGTCTGATAGGCTGCTGTTCAATGTGTTCTAGAGTTCTGTTCTAGTCTGATAGGCTGCTGTTCAATGTGTTCTAGAGTTCTGTTCTAGTCTGGTAGGCTGCTGTTCAGTGTGTTCTAGAGTTCTGTTCTAGTCTGATAGGCTGCTGTTCAGTGTGTTCTAGAGTTCTGCTCTAGTCTGATAGGCTGCTGTTCAATGTGTTCTAGAGTTCTGTTCTAGTCTGATAGGCTGCTGTTCAGTGTGTTCTAGAGTTCTGTTCTAGTCTGATAGGCTGCTGTTCAGTGTGTTCTAGAGTTCTGTTCTAGTCTCATAGGCTGCTGTTCAGTGTGTTCTAGAGTTCTGTTCTAGTCTGGTAGGCTGCTGTTCAATGTGTTCTAGAGTTCTGTTCTAGTCTGATAGGCTGCTGTTCAGTGTGTTCTAGAGTTCTGTTCTAGTCTGATAGGCTGCTGTTCAGTGTGTTCTAGAGTTCTGTTCTAGTCTCATAGGCTGCTGTTCAGTGTGTTCTAGAGTTCTGTTCTAGTCTGGTAGGCTGCTGTTCAATGTGTTCTAGAGTTCTGTTCTAGTCTGATAGGCTGCTGTTCAGTGTGTTCTAGAGTTCTGCTCTAGTCTGATAGGCTGCTGTTCAATGTGTTCTAGAGTTCTGTTCTAGTCTGATAGGCTGCTGTTCAATGTGTTCTAGAGTTCTGTTCTAGTCTGATAGGCTGCTGTTCAATGTGTTCTAGAGTTCTGTTCTAGTCTGATAGGCTGCTGTTCAATGTGTTCTAGAGTTCTGTTCTAGTCTGATAGGCTGCTGTTGAATCATTGGAACACCTTTCCTCACACTGCATGAATACCCAGAAGTGAGACGGTAGCACATCTTTACTCATGTTGCTTTGTAAAAGTAACACTCTCGATTTTCCTCACTTTCACATTTCCTCATCCTGTCTCTCGTTCTCTGACTTGTGTAACCCTTGTGTAATAACAGCTGGCGTTGCTCTATGTGAGGTTGAACATTAACAACCATTATCTCTACCAGGTTACTCTCCCTTGCTCATGATATAGTCATTACACACCCTCTCTATCTCTCTCTGTCTCTCTCTCTCTCTCTCTTGCTCTCTCTCTCTGTAGACCCTCCTTGGTTGGAGACAGAAGCACCAGATCATCAGCAAAGAGTAGACTTTCGACTTCAGATTCTAGTAGACTTTCGACTTCAGATTCTAGTAGGGTGAGGCCGGGTGCTGCAGACTGTTCTAGTGCCCTCGCCAATTCATTGATATAAATGTTGAAGCGGGATGGCGTCAACATGCATCCCTGTCTCACCCCACGGCCCTGTCTCACCCCACGGCCCTGTCTCACCCCACGGCCCTGTCTCACCCCACGGCCCTGTCTCACCCCACGGCCCTGTCTCACCCCACGGCCCTGTCTCACCTCGCGGCCCTGAGCAACGAAATCTGTGGGTGTTTTTTTTTGCCAATTTTAATTGCATACTTGTTTATGTATGGAAATAATAATATAATGTTTTCCCCTTGAATCACCTCTTCCCATCAATGTATATAGCAGACACTCGTGCTAAATTGAGTCAAAAGCTTTTTTGAAATCAACAAAGCTTGATGAGACCTGTCTTTGTTTTGGTTTTTGTTTGCAGTGTGAATACATGGTCTGTCGTACGGAAATTTAGTAAAAAGCCAATTTTACATTTGAATTTGTCTCCACTTTTGTGGGTTGGGGTTATCAGTCCTTGTAACGGCTGTCTAATGCCTCCTCCTCGGATGAAGAGGAGGAGTAAGGGTCGGCCCAAAATGCGGCGTTGAATGTAGACATAATGAATTTATTTGACAAGACGAACACTGACACGAACTACACTTGATAATTAACAAAATAACAAACCAACGACTTAGACAGACCTGAACTTGAGAACTTACATATAGACACGAAGAACGCACGAACAGGAAAGACTAGCCAAACGAACGAACAAACGAAACAGTCCCGTGTGGTGGAACAGACACAGACACAGGAACAATCACCCACAAACAAACAGTGAGAACAGCCTACCTTAATGTGGATCTCAATCAGAGGAAACGTCAAACACCTGCCTCTAATTGAGAACCATATCAGGCAACACATTTAACCCAACATAGAAACACATAACATAGAATGCCCACCCCAACTCACGCCCTGACCAACTAAACACATACAAAAACAAGGAAAACAGGTCAGGAACGTGACAGAACCCCCCCCCTCAAGGTGTGAACTCCGGGCGCACCACCTAAAGTCTAGGGGAGGGTCTGGGTGGGCATCTGTCCACGGTGGCGGCTCCGGCTCCGGACGTGGTCCCCACCCCACCATAGTCAAACCCCGCTTCCGTAGCCTCCTCCAAATGGCCACCCTCCAAATTAACCCCACTGGATTAAGGGGCAACACCGGACTGAGGGGCAACACCGGACTGAGGGGCAACACCGGACTGAGGGGCAACACCGGACTGAGGGGCAACACCGGACTGAGGGGCAGCTCCGGACTGAGGGGCAGCTCCGGACTGAGGGGCAGCTCCGGACTGAGGGGCAGCTCATGGCTGGCTGACGGCTCTGGCTGCTCATGGCTGGCTGGCGGCTCTGGCTGCTCATGGCTGGCTGGCGGCTCTGGCTGCTCATGGCTGGCTGGCGGCTCTGGCTGCTCATGGCTGGCTGGCGGCTCTGGCTGCTCATGGCTGGCTGGCGGCTCTGGCTGCTCATGGCTGGCTGGCGGCTCGTGGCTGGCTGGCGGCTCTGGCTGCTCGTGGCTGGCTGGCGGCTCTGGCTGCTCATGGCTGGCTGGCGGCTCTGGCTGCTCATGGCTGGCTGACGGCTCTGGCTGCTCATGGCTAGCTGACGGCTCTGGCTGCTCATGGCTGGCTGACGGCTCTGGCTGCTCCTGTCTGACGGAAGGCTCTGGCTGCTCCTGTCTGGCGGAAGGCTCTGGCTGCTCCTGTCTGGCGGAAGGCTCTGGCTGCTCCTGTCTGGCGGAAGGTTCTGGCTGCTCCTGTCTGGCGGGAGGCTCTAGCGGCTCCTGTCTGGCGGACGGCTTTAGCGGCTCCTGTCTGGCGGACGGCTCTGAAGGCTCAGGACAGACGGGCGGCTTTGAAGGCTCAGTACAGACGGGCGGCTTTGCAGGCTCAGTACAGACGGGCAGCTCAGGCGGCGCTTGGCAGACGGACAGCTCAGACGGCGTTGGGCAGACGGGCAGTTCAGGCGCCGCTGGGCAGACGGCAGACTCTGGCCGGCTGAGGCGCACTGTAGGCCTGGTGCTTGGTGCCGGAACTGGAGGTACCGGGCTAAGGACATGCACCTTCAGGCTAGTGCGGGGAGCAGCAACAGGACGCACAGGACTCTGGAGACGCACAGGAAGCTTGGTGCATGGTACCGGAACTGGAGGTACTGGGCTGGAGACACGCACCTCAGGGCTAGTGCGTGGAGGGGGAACAGGGCTCTGGAGATGCACAGGAAGCCTGGTGCGTGGTGTAAGCACTGGTGGTACTGGGCTGGGGCGGGGAGGTGGCGCCGGATATACCGGACCATGCAGGCGTACTGGCTCCCTTGAGCACTGAGCCTGCCCAACCTTACCTGGTTGTATGCTCCCCGTAGCCCGACCAGTGCGGGGAGAAGGAACCCCGCACTGGGCTATGTAGGCGAACCGGGGACACCATGCGTAAGGCTGGTGCCATGTATGCCGACCCGAGGAGACGCACTGTAGGCCAGATGCGTTGGGCCGGCTTCATGACATCCGGCTCACTACTCAATCTAGCCCTGCACACTTACAGGAGACACCGTGCGCTCTACCGCATAACACGGTGTCTGCCCGTACTCGCTCTCCACAGTAAGATCGGGAAGTTGGTGCAGGTCTCCTACCTGACTTTGCCACACTACCCTTTAGCCCCCACCCCCCCCCTCCCCCAAGACATTTTTGGGCTTGACTAACAGGCTTCCTACCGCGTCGTCGTGCTCCCTCCATTCGCCGGTATCCCTCCTCACACTGCGCCAGAGAATCTCAGGCGGGCTCCGGGGCTCTCCTTGGGTCGATCGCCCACCTGTCGATCTGCTCCCACGTAGTGTAGCCCAGATCCTTCTCCTGCTTCCGGGCTAGCTCCTCAAAACGCCGCCTCTCTGCTTTCGCTGCCTCCAGCTCAGCTTTGGGGCGCGATATTCTCCTGGCTGTGCCCATGGACCTTTACCGTCCAATATTTCCTCCCATGTCCAGAAATCCTGCGATCGCTGTTGCTTTCTCCCACGCCGCTTGGTCCTTGGTTGGTGGGTGATTCTGTAAAGGCTGTCTAATGCCTCCTCCTCGGATGAAGAGGAGGAGTAAGGGTCGGACCAAAATGCAGCGTTGAATGTAGACATAATGAATTTATTTGACAAGACGAACACTGACACGAACTACACTTGATAATTAACAAAATAACAAACCAACGACTTACAGACCTGAACTTGAGAACTTACATATAGACATGAAGAACGCACGAACAGGAAAGACTAGCCAAACGAACGAACAAACGAAACAGTCCCGTGTGGTGCAACAGACACAGACACAGGAACAATCACCCACAAACAAACAGTGAGAACAGCCTACCTTAATATGGTTCTCAATCAGAGGAAACGTCAAACACCTGCCTCTAATTCAGAACCATATCAGGCAACACATTTAACCCAACATAGAAACACATAACATAGAATGCCCACCCCAACTCACGCCCTGACCAACTAAACACATACAAAAACAAGGAAAACAGGTCAGGAACGTGACAGTCCTTGGTTCCAAGTAATGGGGAAGATGGCAGAGCTGAGGATGATGTTAATTAATAGTCAATTGGAATTTGTGTTCTGTATATTTTATAATTTAGTTTATCAACACCGCAGGCCTTTTGGGGTTGGAGGTTTTGTATTTTGTCCTGTAGTTCATTCAATGTAATTGGAGAATCCAGTGGGTTCTGGTAGTCTTTAATAGTTGATTCTTTCTCTCTCTCTCTCGCTCTCTGTCTCTCTCTCTCTCTCTCTCTCGCTCTCTCTCTCTCTCGCTCTCTCTCTCTCTCTCTCTCTCTCTGTCTCTCTCTCTCTCTCTGTCTCTCTCTCTCTCAGGCCTGTTCATCGTCTACATGTTGAGAGACATTGATATCCTGGAAGACTGGGCAGCTATACAGAAGGTACACATCTTAATCAATATCATGCACTGTTAATATGATCAATACAAAGTGTTTCCTATCTTTCAGGGAAGCTGAATATATCTCACCAAACTTAGTCTATTGAATAAAGGTGATTCTGTTAGATGATCAGTCAGGTGATATTTATCCTTGACAGGACGTGACAGGAACTTCATTTCAATACTGCAGGATTTCCTGTCTCTTTGGGTTATTGTGTATTGTCTCTTTGATGTCATTGTATACTGTTGTGGAAAATATTGAATCAGAATACTTTTCTGATACCGGAGCTTGTGAATTCAAGTAGACTTTATTACAGAGAGTGTCACGCCCTGACCTTAGAGAGCCTTTTTATGTCTCTATTTGGGTTTGGTCAGGGTGTGATTTGGGGTGGGCATTCTATGTTTCTTTTTTTCTATGTTTTGGCCGGGTATGGTTCTCAATCAGGGACAGTGTTGTCTCTGATTGGGAATCATACTTATGTAGCCCTTTTTCCCTCCTTTCAGTGTGGGTAGTTATCTTTGTTATTGGCACTATAGCCCTGTAAGCTTCACGGTTGTTTTTCGTTTGTTGTTATGTTGGCGACATTTTAAATAAAAAGAGAAATGTACGCTCACCACGCTGCACTTTGGTCCACTTCTTTTGACGGTCGTGACAGAACTACCCTCCACAAACGGACCAAGCAGCATGGTAAGGGGGAGCAGCGTTTTCAGGAGGACTGGACATGGGAGGACATCCTGGATGGCAAAGGATCCTGGACATGGGAGGAGATCCTGGCCGGAAAGGATCTCCTACCGTGGGAGCAGGTGGAAGCATCGAGGAAGGAGGAGGCCGCGAGTAAAGGGGCCCAGCGTTACGAGGGAACACAGCTAGCACGGAAGTCTGAGTGGCAGCGCCCCAACATTTTTTAGGAGGGGCACACGAGGAGATTGGCTGAGTCAGGTTGGAGCCAACTCCTCGTGCTTACCGTGGGGAGAAGCTTGGTACTGGTCAGGCACCGTGTTATGCAGTGGAGTTCACAGCCCGGTGCGCTACATCCCAGCTCCCCGCATCTGCCGGGCTAGGGTGAGCATCCAGCCAGGACGGATGGTGCCGGCTCAGCGCGCCTGGTCTCCAGTGCGTCTCTTTGGCCCAGGATATCCTGCGCCGGCTCTGCGCACTGTGTCTCCAGTGCGCCTCCACGGCCCAGTGTATCCGGGGCCTCCGCCAAGAACCAAGCCTCCAGTATGTCTCCCCAGCCTGGTGAGTCCTGTGCCTGAACCAGGCCTCCTGTATGTCTCCCCAGCCTAGTAAGCCCTGTGGCAGCTCCACGCACCAGGCTGCCCATACGTCTCTTTTTGCCATGAGGAGTCATGGCAAAAAGCCCGCAATGAGGGTCCCGGGTCCGGAGCCTCCAGCGACGGTCTCCGGTCCGGGGCCCGCAACGAGGGGTGAGCCAGAGGTGGAGCGGGGTCTACGTCCCGCACCAGAGCCGCCACCGCGGATAGATGCCTACCAAGACCCTCCCCTATAGGTTCAGGTTTTGCGGCCGGAGTCCGCCCCCTTTTGGGGGGGGGGGGGGGTACTGTCACGCCCTGACCTTAGAGAGCCTTTTTATGTCTCTATTTGGGTTTGGTCAGGGTGTGATTTGGGGTGGGCATTCTATGCTTTGTTTTCTATGTTTCTTTATTTCTATGTTTTGGCCGGGTATGGTTCTCAATCAGGGACAGCTGTCTATCGTTGTCTCTGATTAGGAATCATACTTAGGTAGCCCTTTATCCCTCCTTTCAGTGTGGGTAGTTATCTTTGTTAGTGGCACTTAGCCCTGTAAGCTTCACGGTTGTTTTCTACATTTGTCGTTTTGTTGGCGACATTTTCTAAAATAAATGGATAATGTATGCTCACCACGCTGCACTTTGGTCCTCTTCTTTCGGCGGACGTGACAGAGGGTAACAAAGCCAAGCAATTCCATGGAAGAACTGACTCTTCCTTCTTAGTACTTGGCTTTTATACAGTCTTATCCTTACATAACGTCATCACTCCTCTTCACAAATCTTGTTGTCTTACTTAGTTTCCATTCTCTTATTGGCTCATACATTGGGGAATAGATTCTATTGGTGGCATGACATGCCCCCTCCTACTGGTGGCCTATCACTGATTAGCTAATGTTCCTAACTCTTGAACGTGCCGTCCTTGGCCAGCTCTCTTGCTATCTCTCTCAGAATGACCTTCTTGATCCAAATCAGTCAGGTTTCAAGACTAGTCATTCAACTGAGACTGCTCTTCTCTGTGTCACGGAGGCGCTCCGCATTGCTAAAGCTAACTCTCTCTCCTCTGCTCTCATCCTTCTAGACCTATCGGCTGCCTTTGATACTGTGAACCATCAGATCCTCCTCTCCACCCTCTCCGAGTTGGGCATCTCCGGCGCGGCCCACGCTTGGATTGCGTCCTACCTGACAGGTCGCTCCTATGGCGAGAATCTGTCTCCGCACCACGTGCTCTCACCACTGGTGTCCCCCAGGGCTCTGTTCTAGGCCCTCTCCTATTCTCGCTATACACCAAGTCACTTGGCTCTGTCATATCCTCACATGGTCTCTCCTATCATTGCTATGCAGACGACACACAATTAATCTTCTCCTTTCCCCCTTCTGATAACCAGGTGGCGAATCGCATCTCTGCATGTCTGGCGGACATATCAGTGTGGATGACGGATCACCACCTCAAGCTGAACCTCGGCAAGACGGAGCTGCTCTTCCTCCCGGGGAAGGACTGCCCGTTCCATGATCTCGCCATCACGGTTGACAACTCCATTGTGTCCTCCTCCCAGAGCGCTAAGAACCTTGGCGTGATCCTGGACAACACCCTGTCTTTCTCAACTAACATCAAGGCGGTGACCCGTTCCTGTAGGTTCATGCTCTACAACATTCGCAGAGTACGACCCTGCCTCATACAGGATGCGGCGCAGGTCCTAATCCAGGCACTTGTCATCTCCCGTCTGGATTACTGCAACTCGCTGTTGGCTGGGCTGCCTGCCTGTGCCATTAAACCCCTACAACTCATCCAGAACGCCGCAGCCCGTCTGGTGTTCAACCTTCCCAAGTTCTCTCACGTCACCCCGCTCCTCCGCTCTCTCCACTGGCTTCCAGTTGAAGCTCGCATCCGCTACAAGACCATGGTGCTTGCCTACGGAGCTGTGAGGGGAACGGCACCTCCGTACCTTCAGGCTCTGATCAGGCCCTACACCCAAACAAGGGTACTGCGTTCATCCACCTCTGGCCTGCTCGCCTCCCTACCTCTGAGGAAGTACAGTTCCCGCTCAGCCCAGTCAAAACTGTTCGCTGCTCTGGCACCCCAATGGTGGAGCAAACTCCCTCACGACGCCAGGTCAGCGGAGTCAATCACCACCTTCCGGAGACACCTGAAACCCCACCTCTTTAAGGAATACCTAGGATAGGATAAAGTAATCCTTCTAACCCCCCCCCCCCTTTAAAAGATTTAGATGCACTATTGTAAAGTGGTTGTTCCACTGGATATCATAAGGTGAATGCACCAATTTGTAAGTCGCTCTGGATAAGAGCGTCTGCTAAATGACTTAAATGTAAATGTAAATGTTCCTGTCCAGAGGTCTTTACAAGTTCAGGCAGATGTTGTCTATGTATGACTAACCCATGTGTGTGTCCAGTAGCCTTCACAAGATCAGACATGGCTCAGACCAGACACGTTTTGTTGGTTTACCTTGCCTCATCCACACAGATTCTGCTTACGTTCTGTTTTTTACATGTCCAATGGTCAATTTGATGTTGATCCAGCTTTGTACACTCACATGGGCTTCAGCCTTCATTCTGTTTACACGTGTCTAATATTTAAACTATTATTTCGATTTTTCTTTCTACTTCAAAGAGAACAGTATAGGTTACTGAAAATCAACCATAGTCATGAATTTTCACCTACATAACCTCCCTCTAGAACTTACAGAGTTCCACACAATTTAATGTTCCAGTATAGATGAGAAGGGGAGGACCGTCTTAAACTCTATGGAGGTAATCAACCTCTCAACAACCTTTGCTCTGTAACGCCCGGGGTGTAGCGGGTGAGAAGTCAGGTGCAGGAAGCAGAGAGTTCAGGGTAGTGCTAACTTTTAATGCACCACAATGGTGAACATACGCCAACCAAAACAAATGCCCCAAACACGGGGGACTAAAACAATCCAGAAAAAAAAAAAACACATGGGAAAACCGTGACACACAGACGTGTACAAATGAACATCGAAACAATCCCGCACAACAAGGCGGGCCTGCTGGTAAATAAAGCCCAACCAATCAGCCTTAAACAACCACAGGTGAAACCAATAAACAGAAAAGGGGAAAGGGGATCAGTGGCAGCTAGTAGGCCGGTGACGACGACCGCCGAGCGCCACCCGAACAGGAAGGGGAGCTACCTTCGGTAGGAGTCATGACATGCTCCAGTTTCTCATTCACACTGGTGAGTCAGGACCAAACATCTCCTTGTACATCTAGTGTTAAAGCATGTGCATTTCTTAGCTTTACCTGAGGTTATTATCAGTTGAATAAAATAAAAATAGTAAACAATAAAATCAATAAACTAAACATCCTAAACCCTTATAATGTCATTCCTCAATATGATACCTAAACATATTGCCCTTCCTCAGACACCTCTCTAATTTTTGACATAAGAAAAACCTGTTAGAAGATTGAGGACAAACCCTATGTCACGTACATATGTCTAGGTGAAAAGATATTCAGCGCATCTCTACATCCTCTTGAGGTAACTCGGCACTGTATATGCTTTCACATTAATGCCTTCAACATGTCGTTTAGAGCACAATGACCCATCTATCCTCTTCATGTGATGCATTAACCAATAGAACAAGTAGCTCCTAGACTTAACCCGTCTGCATGTATGTCTACGGTGGAATCTAGTCTCTCTCTCTCTTTAGCTCCGCTTCCTCTGTCATGGTGTTTTCAAGCTCACTGTAACCACAGATTTCCTCCTCTTCGTCTGAAGAGGAGGTGTAGCAGGGATCGGACCAAAGCGCAGCGTGGTTAGTGTTTATCATGTTTTAATAATGACAAAAAACGTGAACACTACAAACTACAAAACAATAAATGTGAAAAACCGAAACAGTCCTATCTGGTGTATAGACACAAAGACAGAAGACAACCACCCACAAAACCCCAACACAAAACAGGCTACCTAAATATGGTTCCCAATCAGAGACAATGACTAACACCTGCCTCTGATTGAGAACCATATCAGGCCAAACATAGAAACGTAAAAACTAGACACACAACATAGAATGCCCACCCAGCTCACGTCCTGACCAACACTAAAACAAAGAAAACACAAAAGAACTATGGTCAGAACGTGACACTCGCCCATTATGCAGCTGGACCTTACTACTTGTGAGAAATTATGCACCCACCGAAGAGAGACATGACGATCTTCACCACTGCAGGTGCTGTAAGGAGTACTGTATGTGCGGACCAGACCAAATCTATCCCAACACTCCCTCCTGGTGTATCTGGATGTACACTCAATCTCCAGAGATCAGCACATGCCCTTGATTATCTCTGTTTTTACCTGAGGATATACACACTGCAACAAATGGGTTATTTCCCGACAACAACATCCAGAGATCAGCACATGCCCTTGATTATCTCTGTTTTTACCTGAGGATATACACACTGCAACAAATGGGTTATTTCCCGACAACATCATCTGTGACATTTGAGTAACCGCATCCCCTGTACTCCTATCAGTCTCCCAGTTACCAGTCACCAATCCATGTGGCATGAGTCTTCATAAACTGATATCCCAACAATGTTACTAAAATGACCCCTGCTACTACTAACGTGACCCATGCCTATAATCTCCTTCAATTGCGATCCCTTCGGCAACTGACGTGAGAATAAATACTGCCCGTAATCTGTCAAGTGTTTCGCCGGCTGTTTAGAAATTGTGAAAGAGATGAATATCCAACCTACATATCATTCCATCTAACCCATAACATGTTAGTCACTACTCCTAATGCACTACTACAGTTCTAAACATACTGACACATTCTCAAATCATTTAAGTCCATATACATCGGTGCCTGGTCACTGAAGAACCTGCTCCTGAGCAAGGCAGTTAACCCACTGTTCCCCCCCGGCGCCGAAGACGTGGATGTCGATTAAAGCAGACCCCCCCCCCCCCCCCCCCCAAACACCTCTCTGATTCAGAGGTGTTGGGTTAAATGACTCCTGCACCTCTCTGATTCAGAGGGGTTGGGTTAAATGACTCCTGCACGTCACTGATTCAGAGTGCTTGGGTTAAATGACTTCTGCACCTCTCTGATTCAGAGGGGTTGGGTTAAATGACTCCTGCACCTCTCTGATTCAGAGGGGTTGGGTTAAATGACTCCCGCACCTCTCTGATTCAGAGGGGTTGGGTTAAATGACTCCTGCACCTCTCTGATTCAGAGGGGTTGGGTTAAATGACTCCTGCATCTCTACGATTCAGAGGGGTTGGGTTAAATGACTCCTGCACCTCTCTGATTCAGAGGGATAGGGTTAAATGACTCCTGCACCTCTCTGATTCAGAGGGGTTGGGTTAAATGACTCCTGCACCTCTCTGATTCAGAGGGGTTGGGTTAAATGACTCCTGCACCTCTCTGATTCAGAGGGGTTGGGTTAAATGACTCCCGCATCTCTCTGATTCAGAGGGGTTGGGTTAAATGACTCCTGCACCTCTCTGATTCAGAGGGGTTGGGTTAAATGACTCCTGCACCTCTCTGATTCAGAGCGGTTGGGTTAAATGACTCCTGCACCTCTCTGATTCAGAGGGGTTGGGTTAAATGACTCCTGCACCGCTCTGATTCGGAGGGGTTGGGTTAAATGACTCCTGCACCTCTCTGATTCAGAGGGGTTGGGTTAAATGACTCCTGCACCTCTCTGATTCAGAGGGGTTGGGTTAAATGACTCCTGCACCTCTCTGATTCAGAGGGGTTGGGTTAAATGACTCCTGCACCTCTCTGATTCAGAGGGGTTGGGTTAAATGACTCCTGCACCTCTCTGATTCAGAGGGGTTGGGTTAAATGACTCCCGCACCTCTCTGATTCAGAGGGATTGGGTTAAATGACTCCCGCACCTCTCTGATTCAGAGGGGTTGGGTTAAATGACTCCCGCATCTCTCTGATTCAGAGGTGTTGGGTTAAATGACTCCTGCACCTCTCTGATTCAGAGGGGTTGGGTTAAATGACTCCTGCACCTCTCTGATTCAGAGGGGTTGGGTTAAATGACTCCTGCACCTCTCTGATTCAGAGGGGTTGGGTTAAATGACTCCCGCACCTCTCTGATTCAGAGGGGTTGGGTTAAATGACTCCCGCATCTCTCTGATTCAGAGGTGTTGGGTTAAATGACTCCCGCACCTCTCTGATTCAGAGGGGTTGGGTTAAATGACTCCTGCACCTCTCTGATTCAGAGGTGTTGGGTTAAATGACTCCTGCACCTCTCTGATTCAGAGGTGTTGGGTTAAATGACTCCTGCACCTCTCTGATTCAGAGGTGTTGGGTTAAATGACTCCTGCACCTCTCTGATTCAGAGGTGTTGGGTTAAATGACTGATGCACCTCTCTGATTCAGAGGGGTTGGGTTAAATGACTCCTGCACCTCTCTGATTCAGAGGGGTTGGGTTAAATGACTCCTGCACCTCTCTGATTCAGAGGGGTTGGGTTAAATGACTCCTGCACCTCTCTGATTCAGAGGGGTTGGGTTAAATGAGGAATAAACATTTCAGTTGAATACATTGAGCTGTGCAACTAACTAGGTATCCCCTTCTTTCCCTTTCCCTTCCTTTCCCTTCCTACCATAGAAACGGGAAACTAGACTCTACTTGTTTTCTTTGGTTGGGACGTCACAGGAGTAAAGATAGATAGCGCCCCCTGTAGGTTACTATGGTAACTAACTCCCTCTGTGGGTTACTTATGGTAACTAACTCCCTCTGTGGGTTACTTATGGTAACTAACTCCCTCCGTGGGTTACTATGGTATCTAGCTCCCCCTGTGTGTTACTATGGTAACTAACTCCCCCTGTGGGTTACTTATGGTAACTAACTCCCCCTGTGGGTTACTTATGGTAACTACCTCCCCCTGTGGGTTACTTATGGTATCTAGCTCCCCCTATGGGTTACTTATGGTAACTAACTCCCCCTGTGGGTTACTTATGGTAACTAACTCCCTCTGTGGGTTACTTACGGTAACTAACTCCCTCTGTGGGTTACTTACGGTAACTAGCTCCCCCTGTAGGTTACTATGGTAACTAACTCCCCCTGTGGGTTACTATGGTAACTAACTCCCCCTGTGGGTTACTTATGGTAACTAACTCCCTCCGTGGGTTACTTATGGTAACTAGCTCCCCCTGTGGGTTACTTATGGTATCTAGCTCCCTCTGTGGGTTACTTATGGTAACTAACTCCCTCTGTGGGTTACTTATGGTAACTAACTCCCCCTGTGGGTTACTTATGGTATCTAGCTCCCCCTGTGGGTTACTTATGGTAACTAGCTCCCCCTGTGGGTTACTTATGGTATCTAGCTCCCCCTGTGGGTTACTTATGGTAACTAACTCCCCCTGTGGGTTACTTATGGTAACTAACTCCCCCTGTGGGTTACTATGGTATCTAGCTCCCCCTGTGGGTTACTTATGGTAACTAACTCCCCCTGTGGGTTACTTATGGTATCTAGCTCCCCCTGTGGGTTACTTATGGTAACTAACTCCCTCTGTGGGTTACTTATGGTATCTAGCTCCCCCTGTGGGTTACTTATGGTATCTAGCTCCCCCTGTGGGTTACTTATGGTATCTAGCTCCCCCTGTGGGTTACTTATGGTAACTAACTCCCCCTGTGGGTTACTATGGTATCTAGCTCCCCCTGTGGGTTACTTATGGTAACTAACTCCCCCTGTGGGTTACTTATGGTATCTAGCTCCCCCTGTGGGTTACTTATGGTAACTAACTCCCTCTGTGGGTTACTTATGGTATCTAGCTCCCCCTGTGGGTTACTTATGGTAACTAACTCCCCCTGTGGGTTACTATGGTATCTAGCTCCCCCTGTGGGTTACTTATGGTAACTAACTCCCCCTGTGGGTTACTTATGGTATCTAGCTCCCCCTGTGGGTTACTTATGGTATCTAGCTCCCCCTGTGGGTTACTTATGGTAACTAACTCCCTCTGTGGGTTACTTATGGTAACTAACTCCCCCTGTGGGTTACTTATGGTAACTAACTCCCCCTGTGGGTTACTATGGTAACTAACTCCCCCTGTGGGTTACTTATGGTAACTAACTCCCCCTGTGGGTTACTTATGGTAACTAACTCCCCCTGTGGGTTACTATGGTAACTAACTCCCCCTGTGGGTTACTTATGGTAACTAACTCCCCCTGTGGGTTACTTATGGTAACTAACTCCCCCTGTGGGTTACTATGGTAACTAACTCCCCCTGTGGGTTACTTATGGTAACTAACTCCCCCTGTGGGTTACTTATGGTAACTACCTCCCCCTGTGGGTTACTTATGGTAACTACCTCCCTCTGTGGGTTACTTATGGTAACTAACTCCCTCTGTGGGTTACTATGGTAACTAGCTCCCCCTGTGAGGTGGAGGAGGACCTCCACGAACCCTCAGGGACAGATCAAAATGTACTGGGGCGGGTGGGGGGGGGGGGGGGGGCTGGTCCAACTCAAGGTGCCGTTTAAAGAAATGCCCCTCCCCTAACATTGAACATATTTTCAAATGACCCCCCCCCCCCCCCTTGTACTGTGAAATACATTTAACACCCCCCTCATAGTATTAACTCTAGATTATGTTTACAACCACAAGTAACAATAACTGGAGGTACCCTGTCTTTATAAATGTGGATATCGACTTTGCCACTTTAGTGTGATTTTGTGGTACGGGCGATGCCACGCAGGGCATAAGTACAATTCTTACTAGCTTGTTTGGCTGGTAGTTTATTGTTTAGATGCTTGAAGCTGTGTCACGATCGTCGTAAGAAGCGGACCAAAACGCAGCGTGGTTTGAATACATTCTTCTATATTTAATGAAGAACACTTAAACAAAAAAACAACAAAACGAATAAGACGAACGTGACCGCTATAATAAACACTGTGCAAACATGCAACATAACATAGACCACAACCCACAATGACAAAACAGGCTTCCCTAAATATGGTTCCCAATCAGAGACAACGCAAAACACCTGTTTCTGATTGAGAACCATATCAGGCCCAACACATAGAAATAGACAACATAGAAATACAAACATAGACTGCCCCACCCCAACTCACGCCCTGACCATACAAAACAAAGGAACTACGGTCAGAACGTGACAAGCTGCTGGTGAACCATGATGTGCAGCATAATCATAGTGACACTGGACTAGCACACTTGCCAGAGTCTGTAGCTAAGATTCCATCCAATTGGCAACAGATTTTGATCCAAATATTAAAAAAAAATCTTCATCATAAAAAAACACTGCCATTTCTGAGTTTCTGTAGGAACATTTGGAGCCGGACAACATGACAGGGAAAATGTTTATTTATCTGACATTTATGAAATTTCACATCCATATGCATCAGATCTGATCTGGTCAAATTAGCCACATTTACATGTCATTAAAAACAAAACAAAACCACTATTCCTTGTGTTTTGATGTGTAGCATATGCAAAACTATATGTATTTTTTTTAATCGTTTTTTTAGGCTACTTTCCTAAAATAATAATTGTTCACCTCACGGGTTCAGCTTTCAGAAATTTGAAAACTAAATGTATTAGGGCATTGCATGCATAGGCCTATGGGGGCGGCAGGTAGCCTAGTGGTTAAAGCGTTAGTAACCAAAACGTTGCAAAGATCGAATCCCTGAGCTGACAAAGTAAAAAATCTGTCGTTCTGCCCCTGAACAAGGCAGTTAAACCCACTGTTCCCCTGAACAAGGCAGTTAACCCACTGTTCCCCTGAACAAGGCAGTTAAATCCACTGTTCCCCTGAACAAGGCAGCTAAACCCACTGTTCCCCTGAACAAGGCAGTTAAATCCACTGTTCCCCTGAACAAGGCAGTTAACCCACTGTTCCCCTGAACAAGGCAGTTAAATCCACTGTTCCCCTGAACAAGGCAGTTAACCCACTGTTCCCCTGAACAAGGCAGTTAACCCACTGTTCCCCTGAACAAGGCAGTTAACCCACTGTTCCCCTGAACAAGGCAGTTAACCCACTGTTCCCCGGTAGGCTGTCATTGAAAACAAGAATTTGTTCTTAACTGACTTGCCTAGTTAAATAAAGGTTAAATTAAAAATATAAAAATAAATAGGCTTAGGTGTCCACTGTATAATATATTAATAAGAGCTAATGTAAACCAGGAAAAAACCACACTACCCTCCCCCCTGCCCAATAAAAACAAACTACCCTTCCCAAAGCAAAATAAAAGGTTTCACAACCCTCCCCTATTTTGGACCACCCCCCAGTAAATTTTGATCTGTCCTTTAGAGGAAGTAATTTAGCCATTCATTGTAGCCATTGCGATCTGTAGATTTGCTATTTTCTCTAGTTTTCACGAAATCACGACATATCCCATCGAGCCAAGCGGGGAGATGCTGCCCATTGTCATAGTTCCAAGACCAGTCAGAAAACGTCCAGCTAACCCTAAACCAATGACGCATGTGGATCTCAAAACTGAACTTGGATCAGTGTTAAGTAGAAATTGCCGCGTTCACATACTAGTCGGAACTAGGAAACTGGGAAATTTCCGACTTGTTAATCGGTTGTACTTATTTTTATTTTTTATTAATTTTATTTTTTATTAAACAGTAACATGCAAAACACAAAAAACAGAACAGCCAGAGGGATTTCAGAAAGAAATAAGAGAAAAAATAAAGTAACAATACAAATCCACATTATATCAATTGAAATCCAGACATGTAGCGAATACATTTTTTAAAACATTTTGATTGGTATATATTTTAATAATTCTAAATAGTTTTCCAAATCAGATTTTTTTTTTAAATTAAGGGTCTTTTTCTTCATACATTATTATTTGTATGAAAATGTTTCCTAATAAAATAAAGAGATTTATGACATTCAATGGTTCAATTGTGGAATCAGTGTAGTAAAATAATATGTCAAACTTAAATATTTCAATGGCTCTATGTATTTTGTTGCCAAGATATAGTTTGACATCAGTCCAGAACACTTCACTATATAGACCAGGGGTGTCAAACTCATTCCACGGAGGGCCTAGTGTCTGCAGTGTTTTGGTTTTTCCTTTCAATAAAGCCCTAGACAACCAGGTGTGGGGAGTTCCTGACTAATTAGTGATGTTAATTCATCAATCAAGTATGAGGGAGGAGCGAAAACCCGCAGACACTCGGCCCCCCGTGGAATGAGTTTGACACCTGTGATATAGACAATAACAGACTAAGTGTTCAATAGATTCAGTTTCTAGTTCACAAAAACTACATTCACTGGTAACATCAGGTTTATATATTTAGAAATCAAGCTATGGAGCATCTTCAAGCAGATCTCCTTTACTTTATTGGTCACCATGAATTTGTGTGAAGTGAGTCGAGCACGACGCCAGTTTACATCAAACGATGAAGCCCAGCAAAATATCACAGAGGGAATAGACTTCCTGTAGAAAATATCCCTTTATAAACGATTGTTGAATTTCTTATCTAATAAGATCTCATCTAATGTCTATCTTACAATAGGAGATATTCCAAAATATGCATTATTCTGAAGTAAAGATTTTACCCCACTAGGTACAGCTTTTATAAGTGTCATATTCCTTGCTTGAAACCTCAAAGTTGTATCTTTCCATAAATTCTCTACGCGTAAATAGATTCCCACTAATACGAACTAATTGGTTGACATTGTTTTTTGACGACCAGTTACGGTAAAATAACATCTTGTCTCCATGTAATATCGACCCATTATTCCATATAAAACATTTATGACGTGAAAAGTTATTCAGTGGCCGACTAATTTTGTAGCCGTTATTTAGGAGTGTGATTGGACGCCAATTATAAATATTTAAGAGAAACTTCTACACGTACCGCGTTCGCCAGTTAGCAAATCGGAAATGTCCGAGTCTCCTGGTTCCGACTTTGACATGAACGCAGCATAAGAACCCTTCAAAAAGAGGGGCGTATCTCTTTGTCACTGCGTCACCAACCAGGAAGCTACAGTGGAGGAAAATGTAAACAAGAACGATTAGTGTTTGAATCAAATATATTTATAACTAGCTCTTTGTTCCGTCTTTGTTTTGTATTGTATGACAGCCGACACAGACACGCCTGTCTATTGTACCATTAGCTACCGGTGTATAAATCTCCTATCCACACAGCGATGTCTCGGAAGAAAGAGAATGAAGAATATTATCGTTTTTTTTTCTCGGTGACAGAACCACGAGAAGGGAGACACGGAATATAAAGTCACCGCTAGGGTCGGTTTTTCAATGTGTCTTATTGGTATCTTAGTAGCCGCTAGCTAGCTAGTTAGCGTTTGTCATTTCAATGCATTGTTTTTTTGACTGTCTTGTTATAACTAGCTAGTAGAGACTTTGTCAGGATAGTCATGTGTAATTGCGGACTATTTGGTTGTTAATCTAAGAACATCTGCGCTTTCAATGACAGACTGACCAGGTGAATCCAGGTGAAAGCTATAGGCTCTTATTGATGTCACTTGTTAAATCCACTTCAATCAGTGTATCAGTGAAGGAGACGGGTTAAATAATCATTTGTAAACCTTGAGACATGGATTGTGTATGTGTGCCCAGTGGTGGAAAAAGTACTACATTGTCATACTTGAGTAAAAGTAAAGATATCTTACTAGAAAATGACTCAAGTAAAAGTCAACCAGTAAAATATGACTTGAGTAAAATTATTTGGTTTTAAATATACTTAAGTATCAAAAGTAAATGTAATTGCTAAAATGTATAAACCATTTAAAAATCCTTATGTTGCAAACCAGACAGCACAACTTTCTATTTGTTGTTGTTGTTGATGGATAGCCAGGGGCACAGTACAGCATGTGTCAGGGAAAATGTATGGAGTTAAAAGTACATTGTTTTCTTTAGGACTGTAGTAAAGTAAAAGTTGGCAAAAATATACATAAAGTACAGATACCCCCCAAAACTACTTAAATAAAAATACTTTACAGTACTACTTAAGTACTTTACACCCTTGTGTGTGCCATTCAGAAGGTGAATGGGCAAGGCAAAATATTTAAGTGCCTTTGAACGGGGTGTGGTAGTAGGTGCCAGGCGCACCAGTTTGTTTCAAGAACTGCAACTCTGCTGGGTTTTTCACTCAACAGTTTCCCGTGTGTATCAAGAATGGTCCACCATCCAAAGGACATCCAGCCAACTTGACCCAAGTGTGGGAAGCATTGGCGTCAACATGGGCCAGCATCCCCGTGGAACTCTTTTGATACCTTGTAGTCCCTGACCCAACAAATCAAGGCTGTTCTGAGGGCAAAAGTGATGCAGCTCTATATCAGGAAAGTGTTCCTTATGTTTGGTATACTCTGTGTATACCAGTAGATGCTCCTCAGAGAATGGGGAGGACAATCCTCCTCAGTGAATTTCATAAAATTGTAAAACATTTAATGTTATCCATTTTAGATCAAAATTCAATAAAGTTAGATAAAACACTCTAGGGTAGCACCGTGGTGTAGCCGGAGGACAGCTAGCTTCCATCCTCCTCTGGGTACATTTACTTCAATACAAAACCTAGGAGGCTCATGGTTCTCACCCCCTTCCATAGACTTACACAGTAATTAGGACAACTTCCAGAGGACGTCCTCCAACCTATTAGAGCTCTTGCAGCATGAACTGATATGTTGTCCACCCAAAGGATCAGAAAATTAATCTAGTACTGAAAGAATAAGCTAGAAAGACAATAGTTGAACAGTTATGTACAAATTTAATTTCTTTCAAAAGGAAGTTTTACTTTATTAGCTAGCAAATGCAACTAGCTAGCTAGGGATGCTATGTTAGCTAGCTGGCTATGACTATCCAACACAACGCTGGAACTCTTCCAAGTCAAGGGCTTTTGGTTTTACTCATTTGTTGCCACTGGGGACTGCTGGTGTAAGTGCTAAACTGCTTACTGACTGTACGCTGTAATGTTACCGCATAATTGTAGCAGGTTTAGCTATGTTGACTATGACGTTACTTTAGCTAATATGGAGACAACGATGTAGGCTGTGTGTAGCGGTTATGATGTGGTTTGGCTTGGAAATATTTTTTTTCTCCTGGTCACATCCAGCTGATGTGTTGTGCTTTGAAGTCCACAAGTGAACGGAAAAGGCTTCTTGGTTAATTGGGCTCTCGACCTTCGCCTTTCCCGAGTCCGTACGGGAGTTGCAGCGATGAGACAAGACCGTAACTACCAATTGGATACCATGAAATTGGGGAGAAAAAAAAAAGTTGTGTGTGATCAGGGTTGTATTCATTCCGGCGATTTTGTTGAAAATATCAAGCACAGCTGTTAGCTAGCTAATCAATTTCAAAGGGGCATTGTTGGGAACTCGTGATTCGTTGCATGACTTGAGCCTCAACCCCTGTGACTAGACCCATCTTGGGTAACTAGAGCCTCCCCCCTACACACACATTCCCCTAGCCCCCCACCCTACTCCTCCCCCTTACCTTCTAGCTGCTGATAGTACTGTGTTTCCAACCATCCTGTCCTTTGTACACATGGACTTCAAACCATTGATCTCTTCTATGTAAATACAATGCACAGATCAGTGACCTTAGCACCCTGTCCTTACCTACCTTCCATCCCTCACTCCCTCCCTCTCTCCCTCCCTCCCTCACTCTATCTCTTGACCCTGCATGACTACCATCTCCCTCGCTGTTCTCTCTCTCTCTTCCTGCTCTCTCTCTCTCTCTCTCTCTCTCTCGCTCTTCCTGCTCTCTCTCGCTCTCTTCCTCCCTTCCTGCTCTCTCTCTCTTCCTGCTCTCTCTCGCTCTCTTCCTCCCTTCCTGCTCTCTCTCTCTTCCTGCTCTCTCTCTCTCTTCCTGCTCTCTCTCTCTTCCTGCTCTCTCTCGCTCTCTTCCTCCCTTCCTGCTCTCTCTCTCTTCCTGCTCTCTCTCGCTCTCTTCCTCCCTTCCTGCTCTCTCTCTCTCTTCCTGCTCTCTCTCTCTCTTCCTGCTCTCTCTCTCTTCCTGCTCTCTCTCGCTCTCTTCCTCCCTTCCTGCTCTCTCTCTCTTCCTGCTCTCTCTCGCTCTCTTCCTCCCTTCCTGCTCTCTCTCTCTTCCTGCTCTCTCTCTCTTCCTCCCTTCCTGCTCTCTCTCTTCCTGCTCTCTCTCTCTTCCTCCCTTCCTGCTCTCTCTCTTCCTGCTCTCTCTCTCTTCCTCCCTTCCTGCTCTCTCTCTCTTCCTCCCTTCCTGCTCTCTCTCTCTTCCTCCCTTCCTGCTCTCTCTCTCTTCCTCCCTTCCTGCTCTCTCTCTCTTCCTGCTCTCTCTCTCTTCCTCCCTTCCTGCTCTCTCTCTCTTCCTGCTCTCTCTCTCTTCCTCCCTTCCTGCTCTCTCTTTCTTCCTGCTCTCTCTCTTCCTCCCTTCCTGCTCTCTCTCTCTTCCTGCTCTCTCTCTCTTCCTCCCTTCCTGCTCTCTCTCGCTCTCTTCCTGCTCTCTCTCTCTTCCTCCCTTCCTGCTCTCTCTCGCTCTCTTCCTCCCTTCCTGCTCTCTCTCTCTTCCTGCTCTCTCTTGCTCTCTTCCTCCCTTCCTGCTCTCTCTCTCTTCCTGCTCTCTCTCGCTCTCTTCCTCCCTTCCTGCTCTCTCTCTCTTCCTGCTCTCTCTCGCTCTCTTCCTCCCTTCCTGCTCTCTCTCTCTCTCTCTTCCTGCTCTCTCGCTCTCTTCCTCCCTTCCTGCTCTCTCTCTCTCTCTCCCTGCTCTCTCTCTCTCTCTGCCCCTCTAGTTTGTCTCTCAGCGTCGTCCTGAGGACGTGAAGGAGGTGTTAGTATGGGGGAGGTACAGTGAACTGAAGAAGCTGTCGTACACACACAGAAACCTGTTCAGGAGACGGGAGGAGTTCCCTCCGTTCCCCCGCGCTCATCTCTTTGGTACGACCCTGTCACACGTCTCGCTCTCATTTGGTTTTCAAGTGGGGTCACATTGGCTGTTCTGAGGCTCTTTCTCTCAATTGAATTCAAAGGGCTTTACTGGCATGGGGAAACATGTTTACATTACAGCAAGTGAAATGGATAATAAACAAAAGTGAGAAACACAAAAGAACAACAAAAGATTCAGTAAACAGTAAACATGACAAAGATAGCTGATCATTTAACGCTTAAAATGTCTGTGTTTTAGTAATGTGCAAATAGTTGTACAAATAGTAGGGGAAGATAAATAAACAGATAAATATTGGTGGTATTTACAATGTTTTCTCAACGGGCCACCGATCTTGCTGCTGTGATGGAACACTGTGGTATTTCGCCTAACAGATATGGGAGTTTATCAATGTTTATGATTTGTTTTCGAATTCTTTGTGGATCTGTGTAATCTGAGGGAAATATGTGTCTCTAATATGGTCATACATTTGGCAGGAGGTTAGGAAGTGCAGCTCAGTTTCCACCTCATTTTGTGGGCAGTGAGCACATAGCCTGTCTTCTCTTGAGAGCCAGGTCTGCCTACGGCGGCCTTTCTCAATAGCAAGGCTATGCTCACTGAGTCTGTACATAGTCAAAGCTTTCCTTAAGTTTGGATCAGTCACAGTGGTCAGGTATTCTGCCACTGTGAACTCTCTGTTTAGGGTCAAATAGCATTCTAGTTTTTTGGGGTTGATTTTCAGTGTGTCATATAATTATCTATTTGCTTTCTCCTAATTTGGTTGGGTCTAATTGTGCTGTTGTCCTGGGGCTTTGTGGGGTGTGTTTGTGATTGTGAACAGAGCCCTAGGACCAGCTTGCTTAGGGGACTCTTCTCCAGATTCATCTCTCTGTAGGTGATGGCTTTGTTATGGAAGGTTTGGGAATCAATTCCTTTTAGGTGGTTGTAGAATTTAACGTCTCTTTTCTGGATTTTATTTTATTTTTAATAACTAGTATTCTGCTCCACATACTTTATTTGCTGTTTTGCGTTGTACACAAAGTACTTTTTATTTATTTTTAGAATTCGACATGCGGAGTCTCGTTTTGGTGTTTGTCCCATTTTGTGAATTCTTGGTTGGACCTCAGAACCGTAAAGGGAAATGGGTTCTATAACCGATTCAAGTATTTCAAAAATATATATATAATACACTTGTGGTCCTGGCAACTGGACCTTTTTTGGGAAACTATTATTTTAGTCTTACTGAGATTTACTGTCAGGGCCCCAGGTCTGTCAGGGCCCAGGTCTGTCAGGGCCCAGGTCTGTCAGGGCCCAGGTCTGTCAGGGCCCCAGGTCTGTCAGGGCCCCAGGTCTGACAGGGCCCAGGTCTGTCAGGGCCCCAGGTCTGACAGGGCCCAGGTCTGTCAGGGCCCCAGGTCTGGCAGGGCCCAGGTCTGACAGGGCTGTAGGCCCTCCTTGGTTGGGGACAGAAGCACCAGATCATCAGCAAACAGACATTGGACTTCAGATTCCAGTAGGGTGAGGCCGGGTGCTGCAGACTGTTCGAGTGCCCTCGCCAGTTTGTTGATATATATGTTGAAGAGGGTCGGGCTCAGGCTGCATCCCTGTCTCACCCCTCGGCCCTGTGGAAAGAAATTCGTTTTTTTGCCAATTTTAACCAATTGTGTACATGGATTTTATAATGTCGTATGTTTTTCCCCCAACGCCGCTTATCATCAATGTGTATAGCAGACCCTGATGCCACATTGAGTTCAAAGCATTTTTAAAATCAACAAAGCATGAGAAGACTTTGCCTTTGTTTGTTTATCAAATGGGGTTTGCAGGGTGAATACGTGTTCTGTCGTACGGTAATTTTGGTAAAAAGATAATTTGACATTTGCTCAGGGACATTGTTTTCACTGAGGGAAATGAACTAGTCTGTAGGAGTCTGCTGTTAATGATAATGCATTCACAGCCTCTCTCTCTCTCCCTTCTCTTCTTTCTCTCTCCCAGGTTTGATGAAGGGGTGATTGAGGAGGAGTGCTACTGTTCACCACCAACATACCTGCTCTCTACAACAGCCCTCAGCTAAAGGACTTCTTTAGGGTGAGAAACCCACACAAACACAGAGACGCACAAAGCAGAGAAACACCAACAACATTTAAGCCCCGTTCTAAAGGGTTCTCTCTCTGTCTCTCTCTCTGTGTCTCTCTCTCTGTGTCTCTCTCTCTCTCTGTGTCTCTCTCTCTCTGTCTCTCTCTCTCTCTGTCTCTCTCTCTATGTGTCTCCCTCTCTGTCTCTTTATGTCTGTCTCTCTCTCTCTGTGTCTCTCTCTCTCTGTCTCTTTATGTCTGTCTCTCTCTCTGTGTCTCTCTCTCTCTGTCTCTTTATGTGTCTCTCTCTCTCTGTCTCTCTCTCTCTCTGTCTCTTTATGTGTCTCTCTCTCTCTGTGTCTCTCTCTCTCTGTCTCTTTATGTGTCTCTCTCTCTCTCTCTCTCTCTCTATGTGTCTCTCTCTCTCTTTATGTTTGTCTCTCTCTCTATGTGTCTCCCTCTCTGTCTCTGTCTCTCTCTCTGTCTCTTTATGTCTGTCTCTCTGTCTCCTAGTGTGGAGAGGTGGTGAGACCACTGGAACCCTCCCTCCCCTCCCCCAGAGGCTCAGACTGTGAACTAGTGGAGGAGGAGGGGACTGTGGCTCCTATCCAACCCCAGGACCTGGGCCTCTCCCTGGGCACAGATCTAGGCCAGCCTGAGGTGGCGGCTGAGGCCTATAGTGAGATGGGTGGGAGTCCTACTCCGGTGGAAGAGACTGAGCTACCAGACGAGAGCGACACAGCTGTTACTTCTACTTTGATATGTCTTGATATCAGAATGTCATGGTCTTTGAAAATGTGATTGGTGATGACTGCACAGCCATGGAGAGTCAGTGATCAGATGACTGATTCAGTGTCTGATCCGACAGGCAGTTCTCTCTGCTTCTTGGGATACAAAATCAGCATCTCTGTCTTATCCAAGTTGCCATCCATTTCTTTATGTCCTATTTGATTCATTCTAATTGTTCTTGATTCTAAATGTTCCATGTTCTAATTGTTCTTGATTCTAAATGTTCCATGTTCTAATTGTTCTTGATTCTAAATGTTCCATGTTCTAATTGTTCTTGATTCTAAATGTTCCATGTGTAACGGATGTGAAATGGCTAGCTAGTTAGCGGGTACGCGCTACTAGCGTTTCAATCAGTTACGTCACTTGCTCTGAAACCTAGAAGTAGTGTTGCCCCTTGCTCTGCAAGGGCCGCGGCTTTTGTGGAGCGATGGGTAACGATGCTTCGTGGGTGACTGTTGTAGATGTGTGCAGAAGGTCCCTGGTTCGCGCCCGTGTCGAGGCGAGGGGACGTACTAAAGTTATACTGTAACACATGTTCTAAATGTTCCATGTTCTAATTGTTCTTCATTCTAAATGTTCCATGTTCTAATTGTTCTTGATTCTAAATGTTCCATGTTTTTTCCCAAGTTCCCTCTCAGTTCCAGCCCTGCGTCCTGGGAACGGACCAATCACAGTCTCAGGGCCCCCCTACGGTGCCAGGGCTCTGGGCCATTTGTGACTCATACAAAGACATTGTCTGCTTAATTTATCTTCCTGAAGTCTTTTACAATGTTTTAATTTAATGTTAGTAATAATATGTACTGTAGAGTGGATCTGTACACTACACAAACATTTTGTTAATTGTTTTCTAAATAAATACGGTACAGTAGATGTTGTTGTCCCAGTGGGGTACTGTTGCTATAGCAATAGTATTGTGGTAGTTGTTATACTGTTGGGGGAGGAGTTTCTTTTCCATGACCATGTGACCTCACCAGGAAAAACTATTGGCCCTAATTAGAATTGTTATTTATCAGAGTAAATTCCATTTCAATTCAGGACGTTAACTGAAATTCTCATTTTTCTTCAATGTTTCTAAATGGAAAAACTATTGGAATTTCACATTTCAGTGTACTTCTCCAAATTGACTGAATTCAAATGGAACTCCATTAAAAATATATATATATTTTTTTTAATCAATATATTTAGTATATTGGCTTTGTCTATAATACAGATGTAGTATGTGTGCAGTGACGTAGTAGCTCTACTCTACCAGCTGGTGTCGCCATTGAGCAGGTGTCTAATTAAAATCTGCATCATGAACCCAGCAGAGAGAAATGATAAAGACATCAACAATGACTGAAGGATTCCTGCTTAATAGACACCCAGAGAAGTAGTACTCTTAGATACCTAACCTTTTCTCTGGCCATGAGAGAGAGGGGAGGGGAGAGAGGGAGGGGAGGGGAGAGAGGGAGGGGAGGGAGGAGAGAGAGGGAGAGCTGATTAAAGGATAAGAGAGGATGATCTCTTCATTGTCCGGGAAAAACGGATTGGGGGGAAAAAATCCTGACCCACCCTTTTTTCTCTCTCGTTCTTTGTTTGTGCATTCTGGGGAGTCTGGAGAGAGAGAGAGAGAGGAGGGGAGGAGAGAGAGGGATGAGTGGAGAGGAGAACCTTGCACCTGTGAAAAGAGAGAGATGGAACAAAACAGGGAGGTGGAGAACAGCACTCATCTTTCTTTTTCTATTTATCCCTATTCTCTCCACTTCTCTCCCTCTCTCTCTCTCCACTTCTCTCCCTCTCTCTCTCTCCACTTCTCTCCCTCTCTCTCTCCACTTCTCTTCCTCCCACTCTCTCCACTTCTCTCCCTCCCTCTCTCCATGTCTCTCCCTCTTTCTATCCCTCCATCCCCCTCTCTCCACTTCTCTCCCTCCCTCTCTCTCCCTCCCTCTCTCCATGTCTCTCCCTCTTTCTATCCCTCTATCCCCCTCTCCTCTTTGTCTGTGACAATTACACCATCAAAACACTTCAGTCAGAGAGGGTGATTGGTGCCAGTGTTGTAGTGAGAGAGTGATAAAGATAGTGTGTCTATTTCTGTGCTTGAGTGGGTCTACGTGTGTGTGTTTGGAGCGGGTCCATATGTTCTATATCGTACGGCAAGGTGCTTCACTCACTGTGAGAGTCTGCTCGTTCAGAGGGAGAGTCTGCTCGTTCAGAGGGAGAGTCTGCTCGTTCAGAGGGAGAGTCTGCTCGTTCAGAGGGAGAGTCTGCTCGTTCAGAGGGAGAGTCTGCTCGTTCAGAGGGAGAGTCTGCTCGTTCAGAGGGAGAGTCTGCTCGTTCAGAGGGAGAGTCTGCTCGTTCAGAGGGAGAGTCTGCTCGTTCAGAGGGAGAGTCTGCTCGTTCAGAGGGAGAGTCTGCTCGTTCAGAGGGAGAGTCTGCTCGTTCAGAGGGAGAGTCTGCTCGTTCAGAGGGAGAGTCTGCTCGTTCAGAGGGAGAGTCTGCTCGTTCAGAGGGAGAGTCTGCTCGTTCAGAGGGAGAGTCTGCTCGTTCAGAGGGAGAGTCTGCTCGTTCAGAGGGAGAGTCTGCTCGTTCAGAGGGAGAGTCTGCTCGTTCAGAGGGAGAGTCTGCTCGTTCAGCGGGAGAGTCTGCTCGTTCAGAGGGAGAGTCTGCTCGTTCAGAGGGAGAGTCTGCTCGTTCAGAGTGAGAGTCTGCTCGTTCAGAGGGAGAGTCTGCTCGTTCAGAGGGAGAGTCTGCTCGTTCAGAGGGAGAGTCTGCTCGTTCAGAGGGAGAGTCTGCTCGTTCAGAGGGAGAGTCTGCTCGTTCAGAGGGTCCATAATATGTTCTATATCATGTATTCCCAAACTGGGGCGATGCTGTCGGGGATAAGCCAAATAAAAATGTGATTCACACATTTTTCAAACGGTCCATTTATATTTTCCGACGGGACTATACATTTGGGTGAGGTTTTTTTCTCGCCTGGGTCGCCTCGGTTCACTGCCAAAAATAAAATCAAACCATCTAGTGTTCAGTGAAATAACAACACAATGTAAAATACAAGTAGCCTCGTCAAATAATTAACATCCAATCACATTAACCGTTACTCTCTCGCGGGATTTCCACTAATGGTCCGTATGTAGCCGAACGTAGCTGCTGCTCGAAAATGTATTAATAGTTTATAAAAGTAAGGCCTGCGTCCACAGAGACACATCAGCTCTACTGATAGTACTGCTACTACCTGCTCTACTGGTAGTACTGTTACTACCTGCTCTACTGGTAGTACTGCTACCACCAGCTCTACTGGTAGTACTGCTACCACCAGCTCTACTGGTAGTACTGCTACCACCAGCTCTACTGGTAGTACTGCTACTACCAGCTCTACTGGGAGTACTGCTACTACCAGCTCTACTGGTAGTACTGCTACCACCAGCTCTACTGGTAGTACTGCTACCACCAGCTCTACTGGGAGTACTGCTACCACCAGCTCTACTGCTAGTACTGATACCACCAGCTCTACTACTACCACCAGCTCTACTGATAGTACTGCTACCACCAGCTCTACTGGTAGTACTGCTACCACCAGCTCTACTGGTAGTACTGCTACCACCAGCTCTACTGGTAGTACTGCTACTACCTGCTCTACTGGTAGTACTGCTACCACCAGCTCTACTGGTAGTACTGCTACCACCAGCTCTACTGGTAGTACTGCTACCACCAGCTCTACTGGTAGTACTGCTACTACCTGCTCTACTGGTAGTACTGTTACTACCTGCTCTACTGGTAGTACTGTTACTACCAGCTCTACTGGTAGTACTGCTACTACCAGCTCTACTGGTAGTACTGTTACTACCTGCTCTACTGGTAGTACTGTTACTACCTGCTCTACTGGTAGTACTGCTACCACCAGCTCTACTGGTAGTACTGCTACTACCAGCTCTACTGGTAGTACTGCTACCACCAGCTCTACTGGTAGTACTGCTACCACCAGCTCTACTGGTAGTACTGCTACCACCAGCTCAACTGGTAGTACTGCTACTACCAGCTCTACTGGTAGTACTGCTACTACCAGCTCTACTGGTAGTACTGCTACTACCAGCTCTACTGGTAGTACTGCTACCACCAGCTCTACTGGTAGTACTGCTACCACCAGCTCTACTGGTAGTACTGCTACTACCAGCTCTACTGGTAGTACTGCTACTACCAGCTCTACTGGTAGTACTGCTACCACCAGCTCTACTGGTAGTACTGCTACCACCAGCTCTACTGGTAGTACTGCTACTCCACCAGCTCTACTGGTAGTACTGCTACTACCAGCTCTACTGGTAGTACTGCTACCACCTGCTCTACTGGTAGTACTGCTACTACCAGCTCTACTGGTAGTACTGCTACCACCAGCTCTACTGGTAGTACTGCTACCACCAGCTCTACTGGTAGTACTGCTACTACCAGCTCTACTGGTAGTACTGCTACTACCAGCTCTACTGGTAGTACTGCTACTACCAGCTCTACTGGTAGTACTGCTACCACCAGCTCTACTGGTAGTACTGCTACCACCAGCTCTACTGGTAGTACTGCTACTACCAGCTCTACTGGTAGTACTGCTACTACCAGCTCTACTGGTAGTACTGCTACTACCAGCTCTACTGGTAGTACTGCTACCACCAGCTCTACTGGTAGTACTGCTACCACCAGCTCTACTGGTAGTACTGCTACCACCAGCTCTACTGGTAGTACTGCTACCACCAGCTCTACTGGTAGTACTGCTACTACCAGCTCTACTGGTAGTACTGCTACCACCAGCTCTACTGGTAGTACTGCTACTACCAGCTCTACTGGTAGTACTGCTACCACCAGCTCTACTGGTAGTACTGCTACTACCAGCTCTACTGGGAGTACTGCTACTACCAGCTCTACTGGTAGTACTGCTACCACCAGCTCTACTGGTAGTACTGCTACTACCAGCTCTACTGGTAGTACTGCTACCACCAGCTCTACTGGTAGTACTGCTACCACCAGCTCTACTGGTAGTACTGCTACCACCAGCTCTACTGGTAGTACTGCTACTACCAGCTCTACTGATAGTACTGCTACTACCAGCTCTACTGGTAGTACTGCTACTACCAGCTCTACTGGGAGTACTGCTACTACCAGCTCTACTGGGAGTACTGCTACTACCAGCTCTACTGGGAGTACTGCTACCACCAGCTCTACTGGTAGTACTGCTACCACCAGCTCTACTGGTAGTACTGCTACCACCAGCTCTACTGGTAGTACTGCTACCACCAGCTCTACTGGTAGTACTGCTACCACCAGCTCTACTGGTAGTACTGCTACCACCAGCTCTACTGGTAGTACTGCTACCACCAGCTCTACTGGTAGTACTGCTACCACCAGCTCTACTGGTAGTACTGCTACCACCAGCTCTACTGGTAGTACTGCTACTACCTGCTCTACTGGTACCACCAGCTCTACTGGTAGTACTGCTACTACCAGCTCTACTGATAGTACTGCTACTACCAGCTCTACTGGTAGTACTGCTACCACCAGCTCTACTGGTAGTACTGCTACCACCAGCTCTACTGGTAGTTCTGCTACCACCAGCTCTACTGGGAGTACTGCTACTACCAGCTCTACTGGGAGTACTGCTACCACCAGCTCTACTGGTAGTACTGCTACTACCAGCTCTACTGGTAGTACTGCTACCACCAGCTCTACTGGTAGTACTGCTACCACCAGCTCTACTGGGAGTACTGCTACCACCAGCTCTACTGATAGTACTGCTACCACCAGCTCTACTGGTAGTACTGCTACTACCAGCTCTACTGGGAGTACTGCTACTACCAGCTCTACTGGGAGTACTGCAACCACCAGCTCTACTGGTAGTACTGTTACTACCAGCTCTACTGGTAGTACTGCTACCACCAGCTCTACTGGTAGTACTGCTACTACCAGCTCTACTGGTAGTACTGCTACCACCAGCTCTACTGGTAGTACTGCTACCACCAGCTCTACTGGTAGTACTGCTACTACCAGCTCTACTGGTAGTACTGCTACTACCAGCTCTACTGGTAGTACTGCTACCACCAGCTCTACTGGTAGTACTGCTACTACCAGCTCTACTGCTACCACCAGCTCTACTGGTAGTACTGCTACTACCAGCTCTACTGGTAGTACTGCTACTACCAGCTCTACTGGTAGTCCTGCTACCACCAGCTCTACTGGTAGTACTGCTACCACCAGCTCTACTGGTAGTACTGCTACCACCAGCTCTACTGGTAGTACTGCTACTACCAGCTCTACTGGTAGTACTGCTACTACCAGCTCTACTGGGAGTACTGCTACTACCAGCTCTACTGGTAGTACTGCTACTACCTGCTCTACTGGTAGTACTACTACCACCAGCTCTACTGGTAGTACTGCTACCACCAGCTCTACTGGTAGTACTGCTACCACCAGCTCTACTGGGAGTACTGCTACCACCAGCTCTACTGGTAGTACTGCTACCACCAGCTCTACTGGTAGTACTGCTACCACCAGCTCTACTGGTAGTACTGCTACTACCAGCTCTACTGGTAGTACTGCTACTACCAGCTCTACTGGGAGTACTGCTACTACCAGCTCTACTGGTAGTACTGCTACTACCAGCTCTACTGGTAGTACTGCTACCACCAGCTCTACTGGTAGTACTGCTACCACCAGCTCTACTGGGAGTACTGCTACCACCAGCTCTACTGGTAGTACTGCTACCACCAGCTCTACTGGGAGTACTGCTACTACCTGCTCTACTGGTAGTACTGCTACTACCAGCTCTACTGGTAGTACTGCTACCACCAGCTCTACTGGGAGTACTGCTACCACCAGCTCTACTGGTAGTACTGCTACTACCAGCTCTACTGATAGTACTGCTACTCCACCAGTACTACACCTGTCAACGACACACGTTGTTCTGCTTCCACAAACACATCCAATGCTAACATCAGTAATTCTACATTTGTTGTTAGCCCAGCTAGCATGGACACTGACCGTTGTGAATCTGATGCAGCCGGAGAGTTACTGACCCCCTTAACCGGGAAAGCACCGAACAACAGACAGGGACGTTGGACCGTCGAAGAGGTGCAAATATGATGAGAACTACATTGATTTGGGAGTAGTGTCTTTCCTCAGCCACAGTGTGTTAGATGTGCAAAGTACGATCTCACAACTCGATGAAACCTCTTGGCGCAGACATTTAGAAACAAAACATGACAATTTGAAAAATTAGCCACAGGAGTTTTTTGAGCGAGAACAAAGATGACTTTCGAGTAGTAAGACATGTATAAAAGCAACAGATACCATTAATATGAAGTGGCTAGAGGGGTCTTATATGGTGAGCTACCGAGTGGCTAGGACAGACAAGCCTCATACTATTGTGGAGGACTGGCTAGAACAGGCAAGCCCCATACTATTGTGGAGGACTGACTAGGACAGGCAAGCCCCATACTATTGTGGAGGACTGGCTAGGACAGGCAAGCCCCATACTATTGTGGAGGACTGGCTAGGACAGGCAAGCCCCATACTATTGTGGAGGACTGGCTAGGACAGGCAAGCCCCATACTATTGTGGTAGACTGGCTAGGACAGGCAAGCCCCATACTATTGTGGAGGACTGGCTAGGACAGGCAAGCCCCATACTATTGTGGTAGACTGGCTAGGACAGGCAAGCCCCATACTATTGTGGAAGACTTAATTCTTCCTGCTGACGTGGATATGACTGGGACAATGCTGGGGGAAAAGGCCCCAAAAAATATACAGACAACATCTCCATCAAACAACAGTTTCACGACGTATCAGTGACATGGCAGGAGATGTTCTGAAACAATTACTGCTTCGCATACAAGCCAGTGAAGTATATGCGTTACATGCTGGATGAGTCAACAGACGTGGCGGGCCTGGCACAGCTCCTGGTATATGTCCATTACGTTTATGGGGGGTCAATTAAGGAAGAGAGCCTCTTCTGCAAACCACTGGAAACCAGGACAACAGGAGAGGATATTTTTAAAGTACTGGACAGCTTTGTGACGTCAAATGGACTTTGGTGGTCAAGATGTGTTGGTATCTGTACTGATGACAGGGAGACATAGTGGAGTGGTAACGTGCGTGCAAGCAGTTGCTCCCGACGCCACTTGGGTCTCGACACCACTTGGGTACACTGCAGCATCCACCGAGAGGCTCTTGCTGCCAAAGGAATGCCTGACAGCTTGAAATATGCTTTGGACACTACGGTGAAAATGATTAAATTTGTTAAAGCAAGGCCCCTGAACTCTCGTGTATTTTCTGCATTATGCAATGATATGGGCAGCAACCATGTAACGATTTTACAACATACAGAAGTGTGCCGGTTATCAAGGGGCAAAGTATTGACATGTTAATAATTAAAAAAAAAAAAAAATTGAGACGAGCTTAAAGTTTTCTTTACTGACCATAATTTTCACTTCTCTGACTGCTTGCATGATGACGAGTTTCTCACACGACTGGCCTATCTGGGGGATGTTTTTTCTCACCTGAATGATCTGAATCTAGGATTACAGGGACTCTCCGCAACTACATTCAATGTGCGGGACAAAATTGAGGCTATGATTAAGAAGTTGTAGCTCTTCTCTGTCTGGATTAACAAGGACAACACACAGGTCTTTCCATCATTGTATGATTTTTTTGTGTGCAAATGAACTCAAGCTTACGGACAATGTCAAATGTGATATAGTGAAGCACCTGAGTGAGTTGGGTGCAAAGTTACGCAGGTACTTTCCTGAAACGGATGACACAAACAACTGGATTCGTTATCCCTTTCATGCCCTGCCTCCAGTCCACTTACCGATATCTGAACAAGAGAGCCTCATTGAAATTGCAACAAGCGGTTCTGTAAAATGTGTATTTAATCAGAAGCCACTGCCAGATTTCTGGATTGGGCTGCGCTCAGAGTTTCCTGCCTTGACAAATCGCGCTGTTAAGACACTGATGCCCTTTGCAACCACGTACCTATGTGAGAGTGGATTCTCGTCCCTCACTAGCATGAAAACTAAATACAGGCACAGACTGTGTGTGGAAATTGATTTAAGACTGAGACTCTCTCCAGTACAACCCAACATTGCAGAGTTATGTGCATCATTTCAAACACACCCTTCTCATTAACCTGTGGTGAGTTATTCACTATCTTCGATGAACAAATAAGGTTTTATATGTAAGATGGATAAATAAAGAGCAAAATAATTGATTATTATTATATTATTATTTGTGCCCTGGTCCTATAAGATCTCTTTGTCACTTCCCACGAGCCGGGTTGTGACAAAAACTCACACTCATTCTTATGTTTAATAAATGTATTGTATAGTGTGTGTGTGGCAGGCTTACAATGATGGCAAAAAACAACATTTGAGAGTACGCTGACCCTGGTGCTAGAGGGGGTACAGCTGGAGTGTGCTGACCCTGGTGCTAGAGGGGGTACAGCTGGAGTGAGCTGACCCTGGTGATAGAGGGGGTACAGCTGGAGTGTGCTTACCCTGGTGCTAGAGGGGGTACAGCTGGAGGTTGAATGTTTGAAGGGGTCCGGGACTATTAAAACGTATGTGAACCACTATTCCTTAGCGTATTGCAAGGTGCTTCACTCACTGTGACAGCCTGCTCGGGTCAGAGGGAATCAATGTACTCGAGTAATGTGGCTTTACACACAGTGGTGAGGGTCCTCGGAGTGTGGTGTCAGGAAAATAACCTCACTCAAAGTCAACAAAACAAAGGAGATGATCGTGGACTAAAAGAAACAGCAGAGGGAGCACCCCCCTATCTACATTGACGGGACTGCAGTGAAGGCGGAAAGTTTTAAGTTTGTCTGCGTACATACCACTGACAATCTGAAATGGTCCACCCACACAGACCGTGTGGTGTAGAAGGCGCAACAGCGCCACTTCAACCTCAGGAGGCTGAATAAATTTGGCTTGTCACCAAAAACCCTCACAAACTTTTACAGATGCACAATCGAGAGCATCCTGTCGGGCTGTATCACCTCCTGGTACGGCAACTTCTCCCCCCACAACTGTAAGGCTCTCCAGAGGGTGGTGCGGTCTGCACAACGCATCACCGGGGACAAACTACCTGCCCTCCAGGACACCTACACCACCCGATGTCACAGGAAGGCCATAAAGATTATCAAGGACAACAACCACCTGAGCCACTGCCTGTTCACCCCGCTATCATCCAGAAGGAGAGGTCAGTACAGGTGCATCAAAGCTGGGACAGAGAGACTGAAAAACAGCTTCTATCTCAAGGCCGTCAGACTGTTAAACAGCCACCACTAACACAGAGAGGCTGCTGCCTACATACAGACTTGAAATCACTAGCCACTTTAATAAATTGAACACTAGTCACTTTAATAATGTTTACATATCTTGCATTACTCATCTCATATGTACATACTGTATTCTATACTACTGTATCTTAGTCTATGCTGCTCTGACATTGCTCGTCCATATATTTATATATTCTTAATTCCATTCCTTTACTTAGATTTGTGTATTAGGTATTTGTCGTGAAATTGTTATTATAGAGATAACAAGATATTACTTGTTCGATATTACTGCATGGTCGGAACTAGAAGCACAAGCATTTCACTACACTTGCGTTAACATCTGCTAAACACTTGTATGTGACCAATAACATCTGCTAACCATGTGTATGTAACCAATAACATCTACTAACCATGTGTATGTGACCAATAACATCTGCTAACCATGTGACCAATAACATCTGCTAACCATGTGTATGTGACCAATAACATCTGCTAACCATGTGACCAATAACATCTGCTAACCATGTGACCAATAACATCTGCTAACCATGTGACCAATAACATCTGCTAACCATGTGACCAATAACATCTGTTAACCATGTGTATGTGACCAATACCATCTGTTAGCCATGTGTATGTATCCAGTAACATCTACTAACCATGTGACCAATAACATCTGCTAACCATGTGACCAATAACATCTGCTAACCATGTGACCAATAACATCTGTTAGCCATGTGACCAATAACATCTGCTAACCATGTGACCAATAACATCTGTTAGCCATGTGACCAATAACATCTGCTAACCATGTGACCAATAACATCTGTTAGCCATGTGACCAATAACATCTGCTAACCATGTGACCAATAACATCTGCTAACCATGTGACCAATAACATCTGCTAACCATGTGACCAATAACATCTGCTAACCATGTGACTAATAACATCTGTTAGCCATGTGACCAATAACATCTGTTAGCCATGTGTATGTGACCAATAACAATTGATTTGATTTGCACATGAATTACAGACACACAAACACTTGGCTAAGCGATACTTTACTGACTCTACTTTTACATATATGTAAAACTCACACATCCTGTAGGCAAACTCAACCCCAACTCACTCACAAATGCACTGTACACACAGATATGCACACACACCTTCCAATGACCTATATGTGTTACAGGATCTCCCCCACCCCCTAACACACACACTTTAACACACACACACCTCAGTGGTCTGCTCTGCTGTGAAATGAGCATAATGTGTTTCCTTCATACACACAGCAATTACTGGAAAAAAGCATTGGAGACACACACCCTCTGTTTCTATTCTAAAAACGTCCTCTCTACTTCCTCTTTATTCTCTCTACTTCCTCTCTATCCTCTCTACTTCCTCTATATTCTCTCTACTTCCTCTCTATCCTCTCTACTTCCTCTCTATCCTCTCTACTTCCTCTCTATTCTCTCTACTTCCTCTCTATTCTCTCTACTTCCTCTCTATCCTCTCTACTTCCTCTCTATCCTCTCTACTTCCTCTCTATCCTCTATACGTCCTCTCTATCCTCTCTACTTCCTCTCTATCCTCTCTACTTCCTCTTTATTCTCTCTACTTCCTCTCTATCCTCTCTACTTCCTCTCTATTCTCTCTACTTCCTCTCTATTTTCTCTACTTCCTCTCTACTTCCTCTATTCTCTCTACTTCCTCTCTATTCTCTCTACTTCCTCTCTATCCTCTCTACTTCCTCTCTATCCTCTCTACTTCCTCTCTACTTCCTCTCTATCCTCTATACTTCCTCTCTATCCTCTCTACTTCCTCTCTATCCTCTCTACTTCCTCTCTATCCTCTCTACGTCCTCTCTATCCTCTCTACGTCCTCTCTATTCTCTCTACTTCCTCTCTATCCTCTCTACTTCCTCTCTATCCTCTCTACTTCCTCTCTATCCTCTCTACTTCCTCTCTATTCTCTCTACTTCCTCTCTATTCTCTCTACTTCCTCTCTATTCTCTCTACTTCCTCTCTATTCTCTCTACTTCCTCTCTATCCTCTCTACTTCCTCTGTACTTCCTCTCTATCCTCTCTACTTCCTCTTTATTCTCTCTACTTCCTCTCTATCCTCTCTACTTCCTCTCTATTCTCTCTACTTCCTCTCTATTTTCTCTACTTCCTCTCTACTTCCTCTATTCTCTCTACTTCCTCTCTATTCTCTCTACTTCCTCTCTATCCTCTCTACTTCCTCTCTACTTCCTCTCTATCCTCTCTACTTCCTCTCTATCCTCTCTACTTCCTCTCTATCCTCTCTACTTCCTCTCTACTTCCTCTCTATTCTCTCTACTTCCTCTCTATTCTCTCTACTTCATCTCTATTCTCTCTACTTCATCTCTATTCTCTCTACTTCTTCTCTATACTTCCTCTATCCTCTCTATTCTCTCTACTTCCTCTCTATCCTCTCTACTTCCTCTCTATCCTCTCTACTTCCTCTCTATCCTCTCTACTTCCTCTCTATCCTCTCTACTTCCTCTCTATCCTCTCTACTTCCTCTCTATTCTCTCTACTTCCTCTCTATTTTCTCTACTTCCTCTCTACTTCCTCTATTCTCTCTACTTCCTCTCTATTCTCTCTACTTCCTCTCTATCCTCTCTACTTCCTCTCTACTTCCTCTCTATCCTCTCTACTTCCTCTCTATCCTCTCTACTTCCTCTCTATCCTCTCTACTTCCTCTCTATTCTCTCTACTTCCTCTCTATTCTCTCTACTTCATCTCTATTCTCTCTACTTCATCTCTATTCTCTCTACTTCTTCTCTATACTTCCTCTATCCTCTCTATTCTCTCTACTTCCTCTCTATCCTCTCTACTTCCTCTCTATCCTCTCTACTTCCTCTCTATCCTCTCTACTTCCTCTCTATCCTCTCTACTTCCTCTCTATTCTCTCTACTTCCTCTCTACTTCCTCTATTCTCTCTACTTCCTCTCTATTCTCTCTACTTCCTCTCTATTTCCTCTCTATCCTCTCTACTTCCTCTCTATCCTCTCTATTCTCTCTACACTTCCTCTCTCCTTCCTCTCTATTCTCTCTACTTCCTCTCTATCCTCTATACTTCCTCTCTATCCTCTATCCTCTCTACTTCCACTCTATTCTCTCTACTTCCTCTCTATTCTCTCTACTTCCTCTCTACTTCCTCTATTCTCTCTACTTCCTCTCTATCCTCTCTATCCCCTCTCTATCCTCTCTACTTCCTCTCTCCCTCTCTTTTCCCCTGGATCCCTTTATCCCTCTCGGTCACCTTGCCTATGACTGTTTGAGTGCTCTCTCCTCCCTCCCTCCCTGTATCCCTCTCCATCACTCCCTCCCTCCCTCTATCCCTCTCCATCACTCCCTCCCTCCCTCTTCAGCACTCCCTCCCTCCCTCTATATCACTCCCTCCCTCCCTCTATCCCTCTCCATCACTCCCTCCCTCCCTGTATCCCTCTCCATCACTCCCTCCCTCTATCCCTCTCATCACCCCCTCCCTCTATCCCTCTCTGTCACCTTGCCTAAGGCTGTTTGAGTGCTCTCTCCTCCCTCTCTCATCACTCCCTCCCTCTCCATCACTCCCTCCCTCCCTCCCTCTCAACAGGAATCAATACACAAACACTTTGTCCATCAATTCTCTCATATCACCTCCCCCCTCAGTTCTAAACCTTCTTTCTCTTTTCCTCCCTTCCTGTTTTCTCTCTACTCTTTTCCTCCCTTCCTGTTTTCTCTCTACTCTTTTTCTCAATTCCTGTTATTTTGCTCTCATTCATCTTCCTCCCTTCCTGTTCTCTCTCTACCCACCTCTCTCTCTCTCTCTCTCCATCCCTCTCTCTCTCTCTCTCTCTCTCCATCTCTCTCTCTCTCTCTCCATCCCTCTCTCTCTCTCTACCCACCTCTCTCTCTCTCTCTCTCTACCCACCTCTCTCTCTCTCTCTCCATCCCTCTCTCTCTCTCTCTCCATCCCTCTCTCCATCCCTCTCCATCCCTCTCTCTCTCTCCATCCCTCTCTCTCACTCTCTCCATCCCTCTCTCTCTCTCTCTCTCTCTATCCCTATCTCTCTCTCCATCCCTCTCTCTCTCTCTCCATCACTCTCTCTCTCTATCCCACCCTTTCTCTCGCTCTCTCCCTCTATCTGCGATGCCCTATTCTTCCATTCCTGGCGCTGCTGTGTTCCCAGAGTGATATTGAAGTGTTAGATCATCAAACACACACACTGTGTTACATCATCAGTCATTGGATGAGCTGCTTGATGTTGGGCCAAGTGGTTGACATGTTACAGACCTCAGAAAGAGGCAGCAACACACACACACACACACACACACACACACACACACACAGAGAGAGATACACATCATCCTCCTCTCTGCTCTGTGCCAAAATATAATTTAACTAAGCTAGCTATCTGTGAAAGGGTTTATGGTCAGCTAAATACACTGGCTAAATAAATCTGTCCCCACACACACACAGAGAGATAAAAACACACACTCTCTCTCACACGTACACACACTTCATCATTTCTCTGCATATGCTGTTGTTAATCCAGACAAATGGCCCTCTCTCAGGCAGCTTTTGTTACCATAACAACCACAACATTTTGGGGGGGGGGGTGCTTACACTGAAGAGGAGGGATGGAGGATGGGAGGAATGGAGGATGGGAGGGATGGAGGATGGAGGATGGGAGGGATGGGAGAGATGGAGGATGGGAGGGAAGGAGAGATGGAGGATGGGAGGGATGGAGGATGGGAGGGATGGAGGATGGGAGAGAAGGAGGATGGGAGAGATGGAGGATGGGAGAGAAGGAGGATGGGAGAGAAGGAGGATGGGAGAGAAGGAGGATGGGAGAGAAGAAGGATGGGAGAGATGGAGGATGGGAGAGATGGAGGATGGAGGATGGGAGAGATGGAGGATGGAGGATGGGAGAGATGGAGGATGGGAGGGATGGAGGATGGGAGGGAAGGAGAGATGGGAGAGATGGAGGATGGGAGAGATGGAGGATGGGAGGGATGGAGGATGGGAGAGGTGGAGGATGGGATGGAAGGATATATGGGAGAGATGGGGGATGGGAGAGATGGAGGATGGGAGAGATGGAGGATGGGAGGGAAGGAGAGATGGAGGATGGGAGAGATGGAGGATGGGAGGGAAGGAGGGAAGGAGGATGGGAGGGAAGAAGAGATGGAGGATGGGAGAGATGGAGGATGGGAGGGATGGAGGATGGGAGGGATGGAGGATGGGAGAGGTGGAGGATGGGAGAGATGTAGGATGGGAGGGAAGGAGAGATGGAGGATGGGAGAGGTGGAGGATGGGAGGGATGGAGGATGGGAGGGAAGGAGAGATGGAGGATGGGAGGGAAGGAGAGTTGGAGGATGGGAGAGATGGAGGATGGGAGGGATGGAGGATGGGAGGGAAGGAGAGTTGGAGGATGGGAGAGATGGAGGATGGGAGGGATGGAGGATGGGAGGGAAGGAGAGATGGAGGATGGGAGAGATGGAGGATGGGAGGGATGGAGGATGGGAGGGAAGGAGAGATGGAGGATGGGAGAGGTGGAGGATGGGAGGGAAGGAGAGATGGGAGGGATAAAAACAGAGGGATGGAGAAAGGGAACAGAGTGAGGCAGGTGTGTGTTATGGGCTACAGACTACAGTAGATGAACAGATGAGATGATGTTTCCTATTTGTTAGTAAATCATTAACCTTTCTATCAACCACAAGGCCCTAAAAGCTGACAGAACCCATTAAACCAAGCCAAGATGACAATAAAACACATTGTCCATGTAGCCAATAAAGTTTGCCATGTTTGCTGTCTGGGCTCCTTCGTGTGAATAAATGTTGTCTACAAATAAATCAATGTTTTTCTTCTAGAGATAACCCCCCCCAAAAAGTTAATATTTGACTCCTTCAAGCGAGGCTACGAGTTTCGGCTGTCAGTTAGTAGATTTGTCCCAAATCACAACCTATTTCCTTGACCGGGGCCCTAAAGTCAGGGTGTCATTTGGGACTGATTTTGAATCTGTCAAACGATAGTCTAAACCATGTGTTTATAATGGTCGTTCTAAAGAGCCAATGAGAGACCTAGGGAACGTGAACTCTGCTCTGTGATAGGACAGGAGCCAGGATTCCACTCCTGGGATATCTACCCACGTGGAGAGTGAGTATGAAGTTTAGTTGCCCCACGTAACTAACTACCCCCTGGATATACCCTCAGTCCTACAGCCACAATAGTACTATATATACATAATCTCAGTAAGTTTTCGCAATTCGTTAGTTCATTTTATATCACGTAGCTATACTTTAGTCTACATAATGTACAGAGAGAAAGAGGAGATAGGGAACATGGCGGTTCATGCCAACCGTGCGGTGAAGTGGACAACAGCTCGCGAGCCCGCCCATCCCCGCACCTTTTCAAAGCGTGCGAGGATGTCACAGGGAGATACTGTATGTTAGGAAGCTAGAGATAGACAGAGAGATATAGGAAGAACAGATGGAGAGAGAGAGAGACAGACAGAGAGAGAGAGAGCGGTGACAACGAGGAGCAGCAATAACAGGAAACACCGCGCGCAGGGCTTTGCTTTCCTACGGAGCGGATGCACTGACCAGAGCAAACAGAAGGGCACGAGAGGAGCGGTTGCAGACAGATAAAACGGGAAGAGGAACACCAGAACACCTCAGAACTAACCGGTTCTAACGGTCTCACGGAGAGAGAGAAGAGTCGGTTTCCGTGCGGGGGTGGTTATCCAATTGAGTGAGTTATTGTCGAAAGTCAATTCTACTTTTGGTTTGTCACACTGACTGTACTCCGTATGTCCTTTGCTGTGAGTGCACTGACCTGTGTGTGCGCGCGTGTCCGTCCATGTTTATGTAGCCTGGCCTATTATCAACTGCGACATACTGTACGTGCACCGACAATTAATAGGTGCCAGCTGCTCATTATGGAGGTCTAAACCTGACATAATTAGAAATCAACGAATAAATAAAAGCACACATATAGATAAATACATAAATGAATGCTCATATAAACAGATACATAAATGAATGAATGACTGCATACAGATGAATAATTAATAGCAGTTTCTTTTGTTCTATTAATTTATATTATTTATTATCTGTATTTCTTCCTCCAATATGATAACGAGGGAGTGTCAAGCAAACATATGTGGCTGGTATCTAACAAACCATTGGGTGATCGATGCCACAGTGCGTTGCACTTGCCTGGTCTGCGTTCAGTATGACATAACGGTGTTCAACATTTAAAGATCATGTTTAACATTAGTACCCCCCCCCCCCCCCCCAAACAATCATGTGTAGAGCATACATGTATCAGTCTCACTTTTTTCCGACATTAGAAATTGGAGATAAAATCTATTTTATGCTGCTGTGCTGAACACGCACCATGAAAACACACAAATGGAACATTGTCCTTGCTTGATGTAGAAACCGGTGAACAACTTTGGAACAATGAGCCATTGATTGCCACCAGGTAGCAGTGTTATGAGTGGGTTTATTTTGACAATAAGGCACCGGGCTACAGCCATAGAGTTTTGAAGCTAGAAGAAGACGGGGAGTAGGCGAGAAGGAGTCGACCGGGATTGGTGAGAGGAATATCCAGTTGGACAGAAAAGCACGGTAAGCTAATGTTACTGAGTGAGTATCAAGCTAGCTAGCTTGGCTACAACTGAAAGTTGAGTTGGCTGGCTAGCTAGCTGCATTTTACAGTCAGACTACATTTTACACTTAGGTAGCTAGTTAGCTGTGTTTTACAGTCAGACTCTACACTTTACACTTAGGTAGCTAGCTAGCTGTGTTTTACAGTCAGACTCTACATTTAACACTTAGGTAGCTAGCTAGTTGTGTTTTACAGTCAGACTCAACATTTTACACTTAGGTAGCTAGCTAGCTAGCTGGGTTTTACAGTCAGACTCTACATTTAACACTTAGGTAGCTAGCTAGTTGTGTTTTACAGTCAGACTCAACATTTTACACTTAGGTAGCTAACTAGCTGTGTTTTACAGTCAGACTCTACATTTTATACTAAGGTAGCTAGATAATGAACTAAACTTCAAGTATCATAAAGCATTACTATCTAGCTAGCAATGGTAGCTAAATATCTGTCAGATGTAAAGCAAGCAGGATCGTGGCATGTGTCAGAAGCAGTTGGCTAGCTCAGGTTAGTTAGATCACATTAGCTAGTCAAGTTTTATTAGTCGTATTTACAGGATACGCATGGTATACATGGTCCAATGATATGCTTACTTGCAGGTTCCTTCTCGACAATCCAACAACAATACTGAATAAAAGAGAAGAATACGAACATAAAGTAAATGGCTCAGTAGAATATAATAAATATTTTAGCACAAGTATAATGCAGGAAGGCACAATTTATAGTCCAATATTTACATGTGTATTGGGGGGGGGGGCAGTGTATAAACTGAGCAGTATAATAACTGTGTGTGTGTGTGTGTGTGTGTGTGTGTGTGTGTGTGTGTGTGTGTGTGTGTGTGTGTGTGTGTGTGTGTGTGCGTGCTAAGGTGTGGAGAATCAGAGCAGGTGGTCAGTCCAGTTCAACTGTTCAGCAAGTCTGATGGTTTGTAGACAGAAACTGTCTCTGAACTGTTTGGTATCAGACCTCTTGCTCCGATACCGTTTGCTCGACGGTAAAAGGAGAGAACAGCTCGTGGCATGTGGTCCTTGATGACGCTGTGTGCCTTCCACAGGCACCGTTTAGAGGGGAGGTCCTGGTATGGGTGGGAGCACCGTCCCACCAGGTCCTGGTATGGGTGGGAGCACCGTCCCACCAGGTCCTGGTATGGGTGGGAGCACCGTCCCACCAGGTCCTGGTATGGGTGGGAGCACCGTGACATACTGGGCCGTCTTCACCACCCGCTGGAGGGCCTTGCGGTCGTGGACGGAGCAATTCCCGTACCAGGCCATGATGCAAACGCTCTCGATGGTGCAGCGGTAGTATTTGGAGAGGACCCGGGGTGGCGTGGCAAATTTCTTCAGCCCCCTTAGGAAGTAGAGAAGCTGTTGCGACCTCTTGACAAGAATGGTGGTCTTGTTGGTCCATGACAAGTCCTCGGTGATGTGGACGCTGAGAAATGTAAAACTCATGATTCTCTCTACTGCAGTCCCGTAGATGTGGATTGGGGCATGTCCCCCCCCGCTCTCTCTGCTTCCTGAAGTCAACAATCAACTCATTTGTTCTGCCGACGTTGAGGGAGAGGTTGTCATAACAACACAATGCCAGTTCACTTACCTCCTCCCTATAGACTGACTCGTCGTTGTTGGTTATCAGGCCTAAAACCGTGGTGTCGTCAGCAGACTAGATGATGAACTTGGTGGCGTGCAGAGCAACACAGTTGTGGGTGAACAGGGAGAACAGCAGAGGACTGAGGACACACCCCTGGGGTGCCCCTATGTTAAGAGTCAGTGTGGAGGAGGTGTTGTTGCCAAACCTATTTCAAATGTAAATCGGAGGTGTAGCCTACTTTCTGAATTAAGCCATAGTGGATATCTAATTTAAGAGGGATGTCATTTAAGCTAGCTAGCTAGCTAGGCTAATTCTATACATCATCCTTCTTTGAAGCAGTTGGGCTGAAAAATTATGGTCTTAACAATCACAGGCATCTAAACTAGCAGCTAACCACAGTCAAATAAAGAAGAGCATGATGGAAGAAGTCCCCTTATGTGAAGCTAGCCACAATAAGGATTAGCCACAATAGTGGACTTTGCTGTTTCGCCTTAGCAATTGTTAGTGAGATGAGACGTGGTGCCAAAATATAAATAGTAGCTTAGAGTAGCTATACATTTAATGATTTCTTGGAGCCTGGTGGAGATGTATGGTCGTATCTAAGGCAGGAGATTTCTCTGCATCCAGGTTGAGGCTTCCAGCAGGAACACGGAGCACTCCAACAGTAAGTCATGATAGTATTGTTTTCCTTTACATTGCCATCGTAAAAGTTCCTCGGTGTCCACATCATTTAAGGACCTGTCATGGTCCAAACACACCAGCGCAGTCGTGAAGAGGGCACGACAACGCCTCTTCTCCCTCAGGAGGCTAAAAAGATTTGGCACGGGACCTCAGATCCTCACAAAAGTTTTACAGCTGCACCATCGAAAGGCATCTTGACTGGCTGCATCACGGCTTGGTGTGGCAACTGCTCGGCATCCGACCAGAAGGTGGTGCGTACGGCCAAGTACTTTTTACCTTTGCATTGTTGGGAAAGGGCTCGTAAGTAAGCATTTCACTGTGAAGTTTACACCTGTTGTATTTGACGCATGACAAATAACATTTGATTAGGTTTTTGATAATAGGCAGGAGACCCTGTGCCAGTGCGAGGGCAGGGGTCTCTTTCTAGGAGACGCGCTACCTCTCTCCGTCTCTCTTCGGGTGCTAGATACAGACTGGTCCATGGACCTCCAGAGTCACTACCTGCGATCTCTCCAGAGCACAGATAAATAAGCTGTTCTCCTAGTAAACCTACTTCACTGTGGCGGCAGGTAGCCTAGTGGTTAGAGTGTTGGGCCAGTAGCCGCAAGGTTGCTAGATTGAATCCCCAAGCTGATAAGGTAAGAATCTGTCGTTCTGCCCACTGAACAAGGCAGTTAAACCCACTGTTCCTAGGCTGTCATTGTAAATAACAATTTGTTTTTAACTGACTTGTTTAGTTAAATTAAAAAATAATTCACTGTGTTAGTCTGCCTGTGTGATGACATAGTATATTATCCAGGGACAGCTGTTGGATTGTGTTTGATCCAAAACTCATGCTCTCTCATCCCTGGACAAGTCTCTGAGACTTTTAGTAAAAACTAAAGTGTCCATCTCTCTGTCCCCAGGTGAGTCTGCTGGGCTGTGGGAACTCTAGATCAACAAACCTACCACCCTGTCGTCAGCTAGCAACACAACAACAAACCTACCACCCTGTCGTCAGCTAGCAACACATCAACAAACCTACCACCCTGTCGTCAGCTAGCAACACATCAACAAACCTACCACCCTGTCGTCAGCTAGCAACACATCAACAAACCTACCAACCTGTCGTCAGCTAGCAACACAACAACAAACCTACCAACCTGTCGTCAGCTAGCGACACATCAACAAACCTACCACCCTGTCGTCAGCTAGCAACACAACAACAAACCTACCACCCTGTCGTCAGCTAGCAACACATCAACAAACCTACCACCCTGTCGTCAGCTAGCAACACATCAACAAACCTACCACCCTGTCGTCAGCTAGCAACACAACAACAAACCTACCACCCTGTCGTCAGCTAGCAACACAACAACAAACCTACCAACCTGTCGTCAGCTAGCAACACAACAACAAACCTACCAACCTGTCGTCAGCTAGCAACACAACAACAAACCTACCAACCTGTCGTCAGCTATCAACAGACTGTTTCGAGGAAAGATGCAACTATCACTGCTTTCAAAGGCCACAGTCAAGTTTTTCGTATAAACAACTTGTTTTTTTTTAAATTGTTAATTATAAAAACGTTTTCTAACTTCTGTGGTATAAGAGCTTGTGATTTCAAAAGGTCTAAAGTAAATTTAAGTCTCATGTCCAGGGTAAATTCATTTTTACTCATGTATATCCGACACATCAACACAGGCTTATCAACTAAAATATATATATATATATCCCAGACAAGATTGAAGAATGGTACAAGTAGACAAAGTGACAATAAGTCAGTGCTTGTGTCCGCAGCTGTTGGTATGAATTTGAGTGGTTACATACAATACATGTTGATAGAATGGCTGCGAGACAGAGAGACTACTGCTGTACTCCCCAAGTACGGCCCTCGTTTCCGGGTACCACGGAAGGCCACAGTCTTCAGCCAGGCAGCTTGACGATGTCACCATCCAAGCCCGTTAAAAACAGCATGCAGTCTCCTGATACATTGTTTACCTTTCATCACCAAAGACATGTTAGTGTTTACTGTACATGTTGCTGAACAATACAATCTTTTTGTGAGTGTCATTGCTATATGGAAATTCACATACAATATTCACTTCATAAGCATTGACTGTAATAACCGCTGAGGATCGGGTAGGCGACAATGGGGCATGGATTGCCGCAGTTTGTTCTTGTGTTTTTGTGTGTGTTTGAATTTAGAAAATCACTGAACTGATCCATTAGCACAGTTGGTCAGGGCTGCGTTCAGTACATAACATAATGTAACGTTCAATTGATGAAACTACTGAAAACCAGTTGTTGAGTGGTTGGGTTTGTGGGGTCTTAAATTTGCACCGCTGCCCTTTTTTAAATACACCACTCATTGCTTCAAGCCACACCCTGGCACTCCCACCGAACGGAGAAAACGTGTCTCAAATTCTGTTCCAAGAACGTTTTTTTGGGGGGAAAACGTGTCATTCAGTACAAACCGTTACGTAACTTAGCAAACGATTAATCGAACTGAACGCACCCTGTGACCAAAATCCTGAAGTACCCGTGGCACCCCGGGAACAGGGTTGCCTACCCCCTGCTGTGGGATTCTGGGGTGAAAGGACTACTCTGTAAGGTATTGGTCAACAGCTTTCTTCCAGAGCCCATATTCACAAAACGTCCCAGAGTAGAAATGGCTTTCTAGGTCCTAGGATAACCTCCACCTTGTCAAAGTAATTGAATTGCACTCAAGACAGTAAATGGATCCTAAAATCAGTACTTCTGCTCCGAAATACTTTGTGAATATGGGCCCTGGCCTGTCTGCCAGCAATGCCACTCCACCTGAAATGCAACAAAAACAACAACTTGAATAAGAATGACCTTATTTTCGTAATTTAGCCAGTTAGCTAATGAAACACTATTGTAAATGCGCACAAGCCTAATCAAACAAATTATATGAAAACAATGAAGCCAATTTGCAGTGAAATTAGGAGGGACATTTTTTCGGGCCAATTTTCTGTCACCAATTCATCAAACAGGCAGGGGAACAAAGTAGTTTGACAAAACGTGTTCAATAGTCAGTAACTAGCTGCTAGTCTTTCAAATATAGCTAGCTTATTTTCTAGAAACCTCGCTACTGTTACAGTCCACAAGGCGAGCTCTGAACTTTAGCTTTCCCCCAGAAGTTTTTAACCTTTTATTTAAGGTAAATTCCTTGCCTAGTTAAGAACAAATTCTTATTTACAATAACGGCCTAGGAACAGTGGGTTAACTGCCTTGTTCAGGGGCAGAACGACAGATTTATACCTTGTCAGCTCGGGGATTCAATCTTGCAACCTTTCGGTTACTGGTCCAACACTCTAACCACTAGGCTACCTGCCCCCCCTACACTCTAACCACTAGGCTACCTGCCCCCCCTACACTCTAACCACCAGGCTACCTGCCCCCCCTACACTCTAACCACCAGGCTACCTGCCCCCCCTACACTCTAACCACTAGACTACCTGCCCCCCCACCCCCCTACACTCTAACCACCAGGCTGCCTGCCGCCTCAAGATAGCTGGCTAGTTTCTTAATGGCATTTTTTAGCAACTTTATCAATCAGATGAATAGCTAGCAAATGTATCCATTCACCAATGTGTAACTTGTAGCAGCTAGCTGACACAAGTTGTCGATGCATGCATCCACACGGGAAAAACGGGTCATCTGTCGATACGTCGTTCTCAGCAGCGGCCAGCACTGCCACAGGTCTATGTGAAGATAGCCACAATAGTGGAATATTCGGTTCGCCTTCAAAATAAACGTACGGCACTGAAACGGATGCAAACGGGTACAAATAGTGGAATCATGCCATATTTGGACTAGATAACACGTCTGGAGTGTTGCTATATGAATCGAACAAAATACAATTTAATTTGACGAAAAAAGGGGACAAATCAGTTAAACACACTGTGGATGTATTAGACTTAATAATAATTGTATATTATTTGTATTTTACCTTTTTATTTAATTAACTAGGCAAAGGAATTGCATTAGGGGCATACCAGTGTATAGCCTTACTAGTACAGCCTTACTCCATTTCATGGAACCAAGATCCATGGGTTAGCATTGTAGCTCATATTAGCATTGTAGCTCATATTAGCATTGTAGCTCATATTAGCATTGTAGCTCATATTAGCATTGTAGCTCATATTAGCATTGTAGCTCATATTAGCATTGTAGCTCATTATTGCAGGACTTTGACTGTGGGATATCCCCTCCCCAGTCAGTCTATTTGTACGTATTGGACATTAATATTTCAATGTGCAATTAATATTGCAATGTACAGACTTTTATTAAATTTATTTTTATTTTTTTATTTAACCTTTTATTTAACTAGGCAAGTCAGTTTAGAACAATTTCTTATTTACAATGACGACTTCTACCACATTTTATGGACCCAAGATCAATAGGCCTAGTCAGTGACACCCAAACGAGCACAACTGTGAAAAGAGATCGAATTTGATTAATTGATATTTACCTATTTTTAAGGTGTTGGATTATATAGTTAATGTTGCAACGGAATTATAATAAACCCCTACCATGGTGACTGATGTGACCTGCTCACTGTAGGGTTAAACTGCCACACACTTAGTTGAATTAATTTATGGATTATAGCTAGATTCAAATCCTATTTAAAATGTTTCTCTTTTGTCTGTCTGTCTGTCTCTGTGTGTGTGTGTCTTCTTGCCTGTCTCTTTCTGCCTGCCTGTCTCTTTCTGCCTGCCTGTCTCTTTCTGCTTGCCTGTCTCTTTCTCCCTGCCTGTCTCTTTTTGCCTGCCTGTCCGGCATGTTTGTCTATATGTGATAGAAGTACAGTGAAGTGTGTGTGCGTGTGTGTGTGTGTGTGTGTGTTGTTATCACTGTCAAGTAGGACTACTGCTTTCACACTGCTACCTCTCTACCTCCACTGTTGTCATCTCTCTCTGCCGTGTGTGTGTGTGTGTGTGTGTGTGTGTGTGTGTGTGTGTGTGTGTGTGTGTGTGTGTGTGTGTGTGTGTGTGTGTGTGTGTGTGTGTGTGTGTGTGTGTGTGTGTGTGTGTGTGTGTGTGCGCGCACATGTAGGATGAGCAGGAGAGAGGTTAAAACATCTGAATAAACAGAATTTATAGAGATCTGACTAACGTCTCAGTTGACAGCCGTACTCCACTGAAGTGAGTTTATGGGTTTAGTGGGCATTTCTCTGAAACATTCAGTTTGTCACACCTGAGTGTTCCAGGTGCCTGAAATGGGTACGGTCACAATGGGTCTCTATCACTTTAAAACACAAACTTTATTTCTAACCAGTTTCATATTTTCTCTCTTTCTAGAAACAGTCATTGACGAGGAGAAGAGAAGGATCATGGATTCCCCTTCTGATCTGTTTGGTCGTCAGTCCTCCCTGATTTCTCCCTTTGACCCGTACCCTAACCCCTCCACTGCCCTTGACCTCCCCAGACACCTCACACCCTCTGGAGGGGGACACGGTGCACCCTACCCTGGAGCCAACCTCTCCTCCCAACCCCCCTACCCCCTCATTCACCACCTGCTGCAGCCTGGTGGAGCCCCCATGAGGTCCAAGGGGCAATTACACCTAGACAGATATAACAGGGAAGAAGAAGGGATGGAGGGAGAGGAAGAAGAGGAGGGGATGTGTGGACGGTTGGTAGGGGTGGGGGGGAAGAGGCTGAGCGGCGACTGGAGTTATGACATGATGAGAGTGAAGCGATTGAGACTGGAGAGTCTAGTTAAAGGAGATGGAGAGATAGGCTTAGAGGAAGAAGAAGAAGAGGAGGAGAAAGGGAGAAGGCGTGCGGAGAGGGGGAACAGGGAGAAAGGGAGGGAGGGGAGGAGAAGGGAGAGAGAGGAGCTGAAGGAACAGTTGGAAGAGGCGAGAGGAAGACTGAAGGCCTTGCAGGAGAAAGTATGGAAAGCATTCGGAGAGAGATCCGCTCAGGAGGAGGAGAGGAGGTGGAGCGGAGGAGAGCAGGAAGAGGATGGTGACGGAGAGATGTACAAAGAGGAAGAGGAGACGGCAAAAGGGATCACTGAAGAAGAAGTGGAAGAGGAGGTGGGAGAAATAGAGGATCTCTCTCTGCCCTTCATCCCCTCTTCTCCCCATTTCCATGGCATCGCTAAACAAGACCGAAAAGCCAGGGATCACGAGCAAAGGAGTGAAGAACAGAGGAACGTGAATGGAGGAGGTGGGGTGTTTTTGGAGGGGGTTCTGAAGAGGGCGGCAGTGTGGATGGGGTGTGGGGTGGTGAGGGGGGAGTGGGAGCGTTTTGGAGGGGAACAGAAGTTTGCCCAAGCTTTGAAACAGGAACTGGGAAGCGCTGTAGCTCGAGTCATCGATAGGGTCCTTCGTCTATACACCCAAAACGAACCTCTACCTCCCTCCATTCATCCTTCCACCCTGTCACCCGGAGAGGCAGGGAACGAGGGAGGAGTGTGGGCAGACCTGAGAGAGAGACGGGGGGGAGGTTTAGCAACACACGACCAACCTCCCCACTCAAACAGAGCTCCGCCCCCCCACCAGGAACAATCTGAAGCGTTGCCATTGATTACCCGTCGCCCCGACAACCGTCGAAACCATCTTCTACCCCCCAACAACCACCCTAACAACCTAACTAAAAACCCTTTTCTTCCTCCTCACTCCTTCCCCCCTCTCTGCCAGCCTCACCCCCCTCACCATCACACCCACCCCGCCCTCCTCCCCCCCAACTCTCGTCATAAGGACTCCTCCCCCTTCCTCGCACCCTCCTCCTGCCCGCTCCCCCTCCCCCTTCTCCACTACACCATGCAACAGCTCTTCACTCGTTCTCTCTCTCACCTTCATCCTCTCCACAAAGGGGGCGTTATGAATTCTGATGCTTACATGGAGGGGAACCCTTTCCCCCGCCACCTCACCCCCTCCTCCTCTTCCTCTCATCCCTCCTTCCCTCCCCTCGCTGTGATGGATCGGCTGGATGGAGGGCTGCAACATCATCATGAGAGGGATGGAGGGATGAGAGGAGGAGGAAGGGACGGTGGGATGGATTCTGGGATGTACCTCGGTCCGGGTTCAATATCCTTTTTTTTTGGAGGAGTGGAGTGAGAAAAAGTGTTGTGTTGTTTGTGATCTCCGTACTGCTCCTTAACCATGGTTACTCTCAGGAGGGTTTGTCTCCCTGTCATCTGAAGAAAGCCAAGCTAATGTTCTTCTATGCTCGATACCCCAGCTCTAACACACTCAAGACTTACTTCCCTGATGTCAAGGTATTACACACACCCAGCTCTAACACACTCAAGACTTACTTCCCTGATGTCAAGGTATTACACACACACAGCTCTAACACACTCAAGACTTACTTCCCTGATGTCAAGGTATTACACAAACCCAGCTCTAACACACTCAAGACTTACTTCCCTGATGTCAAGGTATTACACACACACAGCTCTAACACACTCAAGACTTACTTCCCTGATGTCAAGGTATTACACACACACAGCTCTAACACACTCAAGACTTACTTCCCTGATGTCAAGGTATTGTATTACACAAACACACACATGGGCTCTACAAGGTGTTTAATGCGTTCCACAGGGATACTGGCCCATGTTGACTCCAATGCTTCCCACGGTTCTGTCAAGTTGGCTGGATGTCCTTCGGGTGGTGGACCATTCTTGATACACACAGGAAACTGTTGAGCGTGAAAAACCCAGCAGTGTTGTAGTTCTTGACACAAACGGGGTTCACCTGGTACCTACGAACATACCCCTTTCAAAGGCACTTTAATATTTTGTCTTGCCCATTCACCCTCTGAATGGCACACATACACAATCAATGTCTCAAGGCTTAAAAATTCCTTCTTTAAACTGTCTCCTCCCCTTCATTTACACTGATTGAATTGACATCAAAAAGGGATTGTAGCTTTCACCTGGTCAGTCTGTCATGGAAAGAGCAGGTGTTCCTAATATTTTGTACAGTCTGTACTTCCCTGATGTCAAGGTACGAGTGCGCCCTCTAGTGAAACTATAACCAACTACAACAACACTGACTGATAGAATACAACTGTATCAAAGTTACCTCTGGACATTTCTCTTTCTCTCCCTCCTCTCTCTCTTCATCTCTCTTTCCCACCTGTAGTTCAACCGCTGCGTGACCTCCCAGCTCATCAAGTGGTTCAGTAACTTCCGTGAGTTCTTCTACATCCAGATGGAGCGCTTCGCCAGGCAGGCTGCCCGCGACGGTGCACCCTGCCTGGGGAGAGATAGCAGAGAGACCCCCCTACGCCTGGGTCGGGACACTGAGCTCTATCGCATACTGAACATGCATTATAACAAGAGCAACGACTACCAAGTAAGTGTGAGGGGTGTAGGGACTAGCTATCTGTCTGTGTATCTCTCTTATACATGCATATTGAACGTCTCTCTCGCATCCTCCCCCCTCCTTCCTCCTCTCTCTCACCCTCCCTCTCCTCCCCCCTCCTTCCTCCTCTCTCTCTCTCTCTCTCTCTCTCTCTCTCTCTCTCTCTCTCTCTCTCTCTCTCTCTCTCTCTCTCTCTCTCTCTCTCTCTCTCTCTCTCTCTCTCTCTCTCTCTCTCTCTCTCTCTCTCTCTCTCTATATATATATATATATATATATATATATATATATATATATATATATATATATATATATATATATATATATATATATATATATATATATATATATATATATATATATATATAGATTCCTGACAGGTTTGTGGAGATAGCAGAGTTAGCACTGAGAGAGTTCTACACGGCGATACAGACTGGAAGAGATAGTGACCCCTGCTGGAAAAAATCCATCTACAAGATTGTCTGTAAACTAGACAGCCCTGTTCCGGATAGTTTTAGGCTGCCTGGCTGTCCAATGGGCTGAGGACACACACACACACACACACACACACACACACACACACACACAATGGGCTGAGGA
>NC_074675.1:52219371-52256871 GCF_029448725.1 Salvelinus fontinalis
AGACACATAGACTACAGACTGTATAGACTACACAGACTACAGACTGTATAGACTGCAACACACATAGGGAGACACACAGACTACAGACTGTATAGACTACATACTGCAACACACACAGGTCTTGGTATTCCAGATAAGTATCCAACCCAGGACTAAATTGGTCTCTCTTATATCAGCCCTTCTGTGGTCGCTTGGCTTCCCAGAAGCTAGCACATAATGTTCTGAGAACCATATGTTTTGTTAAGAGCTTGGTGAGAGAGTGTGTCCTATGGTTATTTTGCATACAACTTTTCTCACTTTCTGGGAATGGAGCAGGATTTGTTGCTTGGCTTCGGGAACATTCTCAGGACATGAATGACAGGGCAACATTTTTGATTTCCGCCCTAAATTAATTTCCCGCCTAAATAGATATACCCAAACATAGTTATTTTTCATGAGAAGGTCATAAACAATAACTGGTAATGTTGCATATTGTAGTTTCAGAAAGTTCTGGAACTCACCTGTCTGGTAAAACATGTGTTATACATTTCCTGATCTGTATTCACTTTTGAGGTCACAAGTTCAAATACATAGTACAACTATAATGAAAATATGAAAAATCATATATGATTTCAACAGAAGTGGAGCGATGGGGCTTGAAATGACTGCACTGCTTTCTAAATATAGTAAAAATCTAATTATAAATGACTTACTGTAAGATTTTACCTTTCTTATAACTGGCAAATATATATGATCAAATTTAGTGACGGAACAATATTGGCACCATTTTATATAGCTGACGACGGAGAATGTTCTCCTAAATGTCCCCACTGAGTGGTGAAGAAACACTGTTCAAATCTGTGCAAACTCGTTGCAACTTCAGCTTTAAGTACAAAGTGATTTCTATCACGTTTGAGGTAAGACCCAGATGGAGACAGAGTTGAAGAAACAAACGTTTATTCCTAACAACAGGGGCAGGCAAACGACACGTCAAGGCAGGCAGGGGTCAATAATCCAGAGAAGGTAAACAAGGTCTCAGGGTCAGGGCAGGCAGCGGTCAATAATCCTGTTAAGTGGGGTAAGGTACAGAACAGCAGGCAGTCTCAGGGTCAGGGCAGGCAGAACGGTCAATAATCCTGTTAAGTGGGGTAAGGTACAGAACGGCAGGCAGTCTCAGGGTCAGGGCAGGCAGCGGTCAATAATCCTGTTAAGTGGGGTAAGGTACAGAACAGCAGGCAGTCTCAGGGTCAGGGCAGGCAGAACGGTCAATAATCCTGTTAAGTGGGGTAAGGTACAGAACAGCAGGCAGTCTCAGGGTCAGGGCAGGCAGAACGGTCAATAATCCTGTTAAGTGGGGTAAGGTCCAGAACGGCAGGCAGTCTCAGGGTCAGGGCAGGCAGAACGGTCAATAATCCTGTTAAGTGGGGTAAGGTACAGAACGGCAGGCAGTCTCAGGGTCAGGGCAGGCAAAATGGTCAAAACCGGGAAGGACTAGAAAACAGGAGCAGGGAAAAAACACTGGTAGATTTGACGAACAAAACGAAATGGCAACAGACAAACAGAGAACACAGGTATAAATACACAGGGGATAATGGGGAAGATGGGCGACACCTGGAGGGGGGGGTGGAGACAATCACAAAGACAGGGGAAACAGATCAGGGAGTGACAGATTTTGTCTGTCTGTTACCAAGAAAAAGGGATCTTGTTTAAATTCGATGAAATTATTTTGATTTTGTTTTTCCATTTTAAAAGCTCTAAATTCGCATGAGAATATCACAGTGAGATGAAACTACAACTGTTGAATTCACTAGACTGTCATCTTCCTTCCATATGTCGTCTCGCAGCCTGGGCTCCGTCACTCAGAGGGACAGTAAATCAATTATTTGTCTGGATAGGCCAGAAAATGTGACACGTCACTCGCTATGCAAATGTGGGGTCTGAAACCTGAGACTTTATGTCAGCTCCACTGACAGAGTGGTAGTGGAGAGCAGGTAGATGGGGCTTTTTGGCACTATAATGCACGGGACCCTACGACGTTCACAGAGCGCTTTTTACACCAAAAATGTCAGTCAGAACTGGTCCAAAACCAGTAAAAGTCCCAGATATATAAGGGACTTAATATTGACAAATACAAAAAAAAACATTCTTGCTATTTCATTACTTCAACAGAACGTTTCCTAAAAGTTCAAACATTGTTACATTTAATTAACATTTTTTGGTAATGTTCTAGGAACGTTCTCCAACTGGTTTGACATTGGGAAGGTTCTCAAATAGTTCAGAGAATGTTAAGAACGTAAACGTTAAAAAACAACGTTCCTCTGTGGGAATTTCAGTACTTCAGCATGACATTTCCTATAGGTTTCGTCATGGTTCTATTTAAAGTCATGTTCTCAAATTGTTCTGAGAATGAGTCTGTTCTGCACTTAGGGACTTTGAAGAAACCCTTAGTGGCAAGTCAATGTATTAAAACATGATGGTTTTAAAAAGCGGCTCTATTCTTATTCTTTAGAATTGCATTATATTCATTGCATTTATTTTTTGTTTCTAAAGTCTGTTATTTTGGAAAAACGTTTTTTTTACATCTCAAAATAGGATGCTGCCCCTTTAAGACAATTGTGTTCAAAAACAAGATATATAGCTGGCTACAGTAGGCTAGCCGTTAGCCAAAACAAATGCTAAAGTGTATTTTTGTAAATGTATTCTTGCAGATGATCAACAGTAGCTATCATATTGCTAGCATGTTCAATATTGAAGGTTTACTTTTGTAAATCACTTTCCCTAAAATAAATAAGCTTAGCGAGTAAATTGGTGCTTATTTTTTATTTTATATTTTTACGTATGTATCAACTTCTGTACGTAGTGGCGCTTGAATGAACGGCCAATCATATTGCTCAAATAGGAACAGCATGACTTTTCTGCGTGTCGTCATCAATGGTAGACTGACACAAGAGCTAATTTTATTGATTTTTTGCTACGTAAGCTTAACTTTCTGAACATTCGAGACGTGTAGCCCACTTGTCATTCTAATCTCCTTTGCTTTAGCGTAGCCTCTTCTGTAGCCTGTCAAATATGTGTCTGTCTATCCCTGTTCTCTCCTCTCTGCACAGACCATACAAACGCCTCACACCGCGTGGCCGCGCCCACCCTAACCTGGTGGTCCCAGCCCGCACGACCCACGTGGAGTTCCAGGTCTCCGGTAGCCTCTGGAACTGCCGATCCGCGGCCAACAAGGCAGAGCTCATCTCAGCCTATGCGTCCCTCCAGTCCCTCGACTTCTTGGCACTGACGGAAACATGGCTCACCACAGATAACACTGCTACTCCTACTGCTCTCTCTTCGTCTGCCCACGTGTTCTCGCACACCCCGAGAGCTTCTGGTCAGCGGGGTGGTGGCACCGGGATCCTCATCTCTCCCAAGTGGTCATTCTCTCTTTCTCCCCTTACCCATCTGTCTATCGCCTCCTTTGAATTCCATGCTGTCACAGTTACCAGCCCTTTCAAGCTTAACATCCTTATCATTTATCGCCCTCCAGGTTCCCTTGGAGAGTTCATCAATGAGCTTGATGCCTTGATAAGCTCCTTTCCTGAGGACGGCTCACCTCTCACAGTTCTGGGTGACTTTAACCTCCCCATGTCTACCTTTGACTCATTCCTCTCCGCCTCCTTCTTTCCACTCCTCTCCTCTTTTGACCTCACCCTCTCACCTTCCCCCCCTACTCACAAGGCAGGCAATACGCTTGACCTCATCTTTACTAGATGCTGTTCTTCCACTAACCTCATTGCAACTCCCCTCCAAGTCTCCGACCACTACCTTGTATCCTTTTCCCTCTCGCTCTCATCCAACACTTCCCACACTGCCCCTACTCGGATGGTATCGCGCCGTCCCAACCTTCGCTCTCTCTCCCCCGCTACTCTCTCCTCTTCCATCCTATCATCTCTTCCCTCTGCCCAAACCTTCTCCAACCTATCTCCTGATTCTGCCTCCTCAACCCTCCTCTCCTCCCTTTCTGCATCCTTTGACTCTCTATGTCCCCTATCCTCCAGGCCGGCTCGGTCCTCCCCTCCCGCTCCGTGGCTCGACGACTCATTGCGAGCTCACAGAACAGGGCTCCGGGCAGCCGAGCGGAAATGGAGGAAAACTCGCCTCCCTGCGGACCTGGCATCCTTTCACTCCCTCCTCTCTACATTTTCCTCTTCTGTCTCTGCTGCTAAAGCCACTTTCTACCACTCTAAATTCCAAGCATCTGCCTCTAACCCTAGGAAGCTCTTTGCCACCTTCTCCTCCCTCCTGAATCCTCCTCCCCCTCCCCCCCCCCTCCTCCCTCTCTGCAGACGACTTCGTCAACCATTTTGAAAAGAAGGTCGACGACATCCGATCCTCGTTTGCTAAGTCAAACGACACCGCTGGTTCTGCTCACACTGCCCTACCCTGTGCTTTGAACACTTTCTCTCCTCTCTCTCCAGATGAAATCTCGCGTCTTGTGACGGCCGGCCGCCCAACAACCTGCCCGCTTGACCCTATCCCCTCCTCTCTTCTCCAGACCATTTCCGGAGACCTTCTCCCTTACCTCACCTCGCTCATCAACTCATCCCTGACCGCTGGCTACGTCCCTTCCGTCTTCAAGAGAGCGAGAGTTGCACCCCTTCTGAAAAAACCTACACTCGATCCCTCCGATGTCAACAACTACAGACCAGTATCCCTTCTTTCTTTTCTCTCCAAAACTCTTGAACGTGCCGTCCTTGGCCAGCTCTCCTGCTATCTCTCTCAGAATGACCTTCTTGATCCAAATCAGTCAGGTTTCAAGACTAGTCACTCAACTGAGACTGCTCTTCTCTGTATCACGGAGGCGCTCCGCACTGCTAAAGCTAACTCTCTTTCCTCTGCTCTCATCCTTCTAGACCTATCGGCTGCCTTCGATACTGTGAACCATCAGATCCTCCTCTCCACCCTCTCCGAGTTGGGCATCTCCGGCGCGGCCCACGCTTGGATTGCGTCCTACCTGACAGGTCGCTCCTACCAGGTGGCGTGGCGAGAATCTGTCTCCTCACCACGCGCTCTCACCACTGGTGTCCCCCAGGGCTCTGTTCTAGGCCCTCTCCTATTCTCGCTATACACCAAGTCACTTGGCTCTGTCATAACCTCACATGGTCTCTCCTATCATTGCTATGCAGACGACACACAACTAATCTTCTCCTTTCCCCCTTCTGATGACCAGGTGGCGAATCGCATCTCTGCATGTCTGGCAGACATATCAGTGTGGATGACGGATCACCACCTCAAGCTGAACCTCGGCAAGACGGAGCTGCTCTTCCTCCCGGGGAAGGACTGCCCGTTCCATGATCTCGCCATCACGGTTGACAACTCCATTGTGTCCTCCTCCCAGAGCGCTAAGAACCTTGGCGTGATCCTGGACAACACCCTGTCGTTCTCAACTAACATCAAGGCGGTGGCCCGTTCCTGTAGGTTCATGCTCTACAACATCCGCAGAGTACGACCCTGCCTCACACAGGAAGCGGCGCAGGTCCTAATCCAGGCACTTGTCATCTCCCGTCTGGATTACTGCAACTCGCTGTTGGCTGGGCTCCCTGCCTGTGCCATCAAACCCCTACAACTCATCCAGAACGCCGCAGCCCGTCTGGTGTTCAACCTTCCCAAGTTCTCTCACGTCACCCCGCTCCTCCGCTCTCTCCACTGGCTTCCAGTTGAAGCTCGCATCCGCTACAAGACCATGGTGCTTGCCTACGGAGCTGTGAGGGGAACGGCACCTCAGTACCTTCAGGCTCTGATCAGGCCCTACACCCAAACAAGGGCACTGCGTTCATCCACCTCTGGCCTGCTCGCCTCCCTACCACTGAGGAAGTACAGTTCCCGCTCAGCCCAGTCAAAACTGTTCGCTGCTCTGGCACCCCAATGGTGGAACAAACTCCCTCACGACGCCAGGACAGCGGAGTCAATCACCACCTTCCGGAGACACCTGAAACCCCACCTCTTCAAGGAATACCTAGGATAGGATAAAGCAATCCTTCTGCCCCCCCCCCCCCCCTTAAAAGATTTAGATGCACTATTGTAAAGTGGCTGTTCCACTGGATGTCATTAGGTGAATGCACCAATTTGTAAGTCGCTCTGGATAAGAGCGTCTGCTAAATGACTTAAATGTAATGTAAATGTAAATGTTAAACCGGAATGCAAAAATGCGCTGAGAACTTACTGGCCCGGCAAATGCTGTCTCGCCACACCGTTTTCCAGCGGCTCTGTTGCATTTTTGCTTCCGTCCGGGTGGCACAGTGTACAAAACAATCTAGGTTTAAATCACACTGATGCCATGTCACAATACAAAATAAGTGTGTTTGCGTGTTTAATGCCTAAGGAAATGAATCTCCATGTGTCCTATTTGTGCTTGGATATATAAAAAAAAGTTTACCCAAAACAACCTTGCAACGTTATTGAAAGCTTTATTAAAACACGTTTCGAAAAGAGAAAAAAACTATAATTTCCGTTCTAAGAGCTTTAATATAACCTCACAGTGAAACGTTCAAGGAATCCGAGTAAAACATTCTCAGAACCTCCATGCAACCTAAAAATAGAAGTTCCCAGAAGAGGCGAACTGTTCACTTCTGCTCTCAAAACATAAACTTCCCCTTTTACTGGTCAGGAAACGTAGACCTTCGTTCCCACAACCAACATCAAACCAAAAACATACGTTCCCACAACGTTTAACGAACCAATTGTGTTTGTTTCGTTCTACTTTGATAGTGGGCTCAACCATTTCCTCAGGCAAACTATTGGACCTTTATTAATTGGCTGAAAAAAGTATAACTGATGCTCTCCCTTCTCATTGGCTCCTCCCTCCTCCCTCTCTCTCCCTTCTCCCTCTCTCTCCCTGATGCTCTCCCGCCTCCCTCTCCCCACATCCCTCTCTACCCCTCTTTCCCCCTTCCCCATCACACTCTCACCCCCACCCCTTCATTTTTCTCTTAGCCAATATTGGAATTTTGGGGTCTCCAACAATCCTCCATTGCGCATCTAGAAATAGAGCAACCACCACAATATCCATGTCAAATTATTTGATGAGATTATCATTCAATTTCTTCACACCAGGACAGGGCAGGTCAAAGAGTTATTTTAGATAGTTATAGTTTGTATTGGACATTTCTCGATTTCTCCGGATGTATGCACCGGTGGTTTTCAACTGTGTCGAATTCGGAGGGAGTTCCAGAACGCAGTTATAAACGGTTGGAACGCGTCCCGTTTGTAGTCTAGTCAGGCGGTCTGTTAGATCCCGGAGAGAGAGAGAGAGAGGGAGAGGGCTTGAGTAGGGGACAAATGATGGCAATAGCGAAGATACCGTGGCTACTTCTCCTCGAGATGGGATTGTACGCCAGTTGTTTCGTTTGTGGAATCGTCACGGCAGCGTCTCTCACTATCACACAGGTAAAGAAAGTGAAAAACGTTTGTCTTCTCATGTTAACTTTGCAAACACTGGTAGGCTAATGTTGCCATACTGTTTCGACTGGCTGTCTGCTTTGGACTGACTTGTATGTCGCAGTTGTACAAGTTTACTTTGATTTACTTTCCCGAGCTGACTCTTCTTTCTTGGAATCACCAGATAAAATGAGTTTGACTGGGGGAGAATAGTAGCCTCATTTGACGTCTTATGATTGAATAAGCGCTTTGTACATTAGGAGAAAGTAGGACCCTGGAAGTGTATGAAACGGGTCATATGACCGACTGCCTCGCTGCTTTCTCCTAATGCTGTACCAGTTTCACCATCCTAATTCTGTACCAGAATGGGTACGTGAAAACCCACTTAAAGCCATATTAACGCTATATTCATTCAACCGAGGCAGGGCTTAAAGGCAGGGCAATATGTAACTTTTTTGGGGCGACCAAATTCACATATAAAATGTGAGTTATAAATTCATCATTCTACTTGAAAGCAAGTCAAATCAGCTGTAGTTCTGTTATATGTGTGCTATTTATATGCTTTACCCTTATTAAGTATTGTTTTTGCGTCTTTAACTTTCGGTTTTGTACAACGTTGTACAACGTCTCTACACGAGACGATGTTATGTTCACGTAAACTGAAATTAGGCAAACTATTAAAAGAGTTTTAGCAACCAGGAAATGTTGGAGCGATTTCTGCATAGTGCAAGTTTAAGCTATTTCACCTAGTTCATGTTCAACCTACAATAGCCAACTGGCTACTTTCTATAGTGACACATGACCTCTCTTACAGCTTTCACTTGTTCCTGAAATATCAGTCCCGGGAAGTGTAGCTAAAGATGTGACACAGTCATGGCTGTGACTTGTGAGAGTGTAACTATAGTAACGTGGAACTAAAACCAAAGAGCTCTGATACAGACATGTAATCATGTGACCTGGCTGCGGTCTCCTGGTGTCAAATTATAAACCGCATGCTTTGAGTCAAGAGCAAAATGACCGAGACAAAGATGACAGAGAGTGTGGTGTTGATGGTATCCTTAATGAAATGATCAAATATACAGACAACAAATTCCAATTGGCTATACTAAAACTCTTTAACATCGTCTTTAGCTCTGGCATCTTCCCCAATATTTGGAACCAAGGACTGATCACCCCAATCCACAAAAGTGGAGACAAATTTGACCCCAATAACTACCGTGGAATATGTGTCAACAGTAACCTTGGAAAAATACTCTGCATTATCATTAACAGCAGACTCGTACATTTTCTCAATGAACACAATGTACTGAGCAAATATCAAATTGGCTTTTTACCAAATTACCGTACAACAGACCATGTATTCACCCTACACACCCTAATTGACAACCAAACAAACCAAAACAAAGGCAAAGTCTTCTCATGCTATGCTTGTGTTCTAAAAATATGTATTTTTTTAATTCCAGTACTCAAGTTCAATATAATTTATTATGGCAGAATATTCATTGTGTTCCGTTCATAAATATTCGCCTTGTAAAGAAACAGTGTAGAATTGCATCAAATGGTAAAAAAAAAAATAATAATAATAAAAGTAATATTTTTTTTACTTTCAGACAAAGTCAGGCGCCCATGTCTGAGCTAGTACGTAGCAGCTAATATCTTGTATGACATGTCTTTGTAGACATAAGGTGAATGTCCAGTCCCCTATTATTGACTGGGGTGAATGTCCAGTCTCCTATTATTGACTGGGGTGAATGTCCAGTCCCCTATTGACTGGGGTGAATGTCCAGTCCCCTATTGACTGAGGTGAATGTCCAGTCCCCTATTGACTGGGGTGAATGTCCAGTCCCCTATTGACTGGGGTGAATGTCCAGTCCCCTATTGACTGGGGTGAATGTTCAGTCTCCTATTACTGACTGGGGTGAATGTTCAGTCTCCTATTACTGACTGGGGTGAATGTTCAGTCTCCTATTACTGACTGGGGTGAATGTTCAGTCTCCTATTACTGACTGGGGTGAATGCCCAGTCCCCTACTGACTGGGGTGAATGTTCAGTCCCCTATTGACTGGGGTGAATGTTCAGTCCCCTATTGACTGAGGTGAATGTTCAGTCTCCTATTATTGACTGAGGTGAATGTTCAGTCTCCTATTATTGACTGAGGTGAATGTTCAGTCTCCTATTATTGACTGAGGTGAATGTTCAGTCTCCTATTATTGACTGAGGTGAATGTTCAGTCTCCTATTGACTCTGGGTGAATGTTCAGTCCCCTACTGACTGGGGTGAATGTTCAGTCTCCTGTTGACTGGGGTGAATGTTCCGTCCCCTATTGACTGAGGTGAATGTTCAGTCTCCTGTTGACTGGGGTGAATGTTCAGTCCCCTGCTGACTGGGGTGAATGTTCAGTCTCCTGTTGACTGGGGTGAATGTTCAGTCTCCTATTGACTCTGGGTGAATGTTCAGTCCCCTGCTGACTGGGGTGAATGTTCAGTCTCCTGTTGACTGGGGTGAATGTTCAGTCTCCTATTGACTCTGGGTGAATGTTCAGTCCCCTGCTGACTGGGGTGAATGTTCAGTCTCTTGTTGACTGGGGTGAATGTTCAGTCCCCTATTGACTCTGGGTGAATGTTCAGTCCCCTGTTGACTGGGGTGAATGTTCAGTCTCCTGTTGACTGAGGTGAATGTTCAGTCTCCTATTGGCTCTGGGTGAATGTTCAGTCCCCTATTGGCTCTGGGTGAATGTTCAGTCCCCTATTGGCTCTGGGTGAATGTTCAGTCTCCTATTGGCTCTGGGTGAATGGTCAGTCTCCTATTGGCTCTTGGTGAATGTTCAGTCCCCTATTGGCTCTTGGTGAATGTTCAGTCCCCTATTGGCTCTGGGTGAATGTTCAGGCCCCTATTGACTCTGGGTGAATGTTCAGTCCCCTGTTGACTGAGGTGAATATTCAGTCTCCTATTAGCTCTGGGTGAATGTTCAGTCCCCTATTGGCTCTGGGTGAATGTTCAGTCCCCTGTTGACTGGGGTGAATGTTCAGTCTCCTATTGACTGGGGTGAATGTTCAGTCCCCTATTGGCTCTGTGTGAATGTCCAGTCCCCTATTGGCTCTGGGTGAATGTTCAGTCCCCTATTGGCTCTGGGTGAATGTTCAGTCCCCTATTGGCTCTGGGTGAATGTTCAGTCTCCTATTGGCTCTGGGTGAATGTTCAGTCCCCTACTGACTGTGGTGAATGTTCAGTCCCCTATTGACTGAGGTGAATGTTCAGTCTCCTATTGGCTCTGGGTGAATGTTCAGTCCCCTGTTGACTGAAGTGAATGTTCAGTCTCCTATTGGCTCTGGGTGAATGTTCAGTCCCCTTTTGACTGAGGTGAATGTTCAGTCTCCTATTGGCTCTGGGTGAATGTTCAGTCCCCTATTGACTGGGGTGAATGTTCAGTCCCCTATTGGCTCTGGGTGAATGTTCAGTCCCCTATTGGCTCTGGGTGAATGTTCAGTCCCCTATTGGCTCTGGGTGAATGTTCAGTCTCCTATTGGCTCTGGGTGAATGTTCAGTCTCCTATTGACTGGGGTGAATGTTCAGTCCCCTTTTGGCTCTGGGTGAATGTTCAGTCCCCTATTGGCTCTGGGTAAATGTTCAGTCCCCTATTGGCTCTGGGTGAATGTTCAGTCTCCTATTGGCTCTGGGTGAATGTTCAGTCTCCTGTTGACTGGGGTGAATGTTCAGTCTCCTATTGGCTCTGGGTGAATGTTCAGTCTCCTATTGGCTCTGGGTGAATGTTCAGTCCCCTACTGACTGTGGTGAATGTTCAGTCCCCTATTGACTGAGGTGAATGTTCAGTCTCCTATTGGCTCTGGGTGAATGTTCAGTCCCCTGTTGACTGAAGTGAATGTTCAGTCTCCTATTAGCTCTGGGTGAATGTTCAGTCTCCTATTGACTGGGGTGAATGTTCAGTCTCCTATTGGCTCTGGGTGAATGTTCAGTCCCCTATTTACTGGGGTGAATGTTCAGTCCCCTATTGTCTCTGGGTGAATGTTCAGTCCCCTATTGGCTCTGGGTGAATGTTCAGTCTCCTATTGGCTCTGGGTGAATGTTCAGTCTCCTATTGACTGGGGTGAATGTTCAGTCTCCTATTGACTGGGGTGAATGTTCAGTCCCCTTTTGGCTCTGGGTGAATGTTCAGTCCCCTATTGGCTCTGGGTGAATGTTCAGTCCCTTATTGGCTCTGGGTAAATGTTCAGTCCCCTATTGGCTCTGGGTGAATGTTCAGTCCCCTATTGGCTCTGGGTGAATGTTCAGTCCCCTATTGGCGCTAGGTGAATGTTCAGTCCCCTATTGGCTCTGGGTGAATGTTCAGTCTCCTATTGGCTCTGGGTGAATGTTCAGTCCCCTTTTGACTGGGGTGAATGTTCAGTCCCCTATTGGCTCTGGGTGAATGTTCTGTCCCCTATTGTCTCTGGGTGAATGTTCAGTCCCCTATTGGCTCTGGGTGAATGTTCAGTCTCCTATTGGCTCTGGGTGAATGTTCAGTCTCCTATTGACTGGGGTGAATGTTCAGTCCCCTTTTGGCTCTGGGTGAATGTTCAGTCCCCTATTGGCTCTGGGTGAATGTTCAGTCCCCTATTGGCTCTGGGTAAATGTTCAGTCCCCTATTGGCTCTGGGTGAATGTTCAGTCCCCTATTGGCTCTGGGTGAATGTTCAGTCTCCTATTGGCTCTGGGTGAATGTTCAGTCCCCTATTGGCTCTGGGTGAATGTTCAGTCTCCTATTGGCTCTGGGTTGAATGTTCAGTCCCCTTTTGACTGAGGTGAATGTTCAGTCTCCTATTGACTGAGGTGAATGTTCAGTCTCCTATTGACTGGGGTGAATGTTCAGTCCCCTATTGGCTCTGGGTGAATGTTCAGTCCCCTATTGTCTCTGGGTGAATGTTCAGTCCCCTATTGGCTCTGGGTGAATGTTCAGTCCCCTATTGGCTCTAGGTGAATGTTCAGTCCCCTATTGGCTCTAGGTGAATGTTCAGTCCCCTATTGGCTCTAGGTGAATGTTCAGTCCCCTATTGGCTCTAGGTGAATGTTCAGTCTCCTATTGGCTCTAGGTGAATGTTCAGTCCCCTATTGGCTCTGGGTGAATGTTCAGTCTCCTGTTGACTGGGGTGAATGTCCAGTCTCCTATTACTGACTGGGGTGAATATTCAGTCCCCTATTACTGACTGGGATGAATGTCCAGTCCCCTATTACTGACTGGGGTGAATGTCCAGTCCCCTATTGACTGGGGTGAATGTCCAGTCCCCTATTGACTGGGGTGAATGTCCAGTCCCCTATTGACTGGGGTGAATGTCCAGTCCCCTATTGACTGGGGTGAATGTCCAGTCCCCTATTGACTGGGGTGAATGTCCAGTCCCCTATTGACTGGGGTGAATGTCCAGTCCCCTATTGACTGGGGTGAATGTCCAGTCCCCTACTGACTGGGGTGAATGTTCAGTCCCCTATTGACTGAGGTGAATGTTCAGTCTCCTATTATTGACTGGGGTGAATGTTCAGTCCCCTATTATTGACTGGGGTGAATGTTCAGTCTCCTATTATTGACTGAGGTGAATGTTCAGTCTCCTATTGACTGGGGTGAATGTTTAGTCTCCTATTGGCTCTGGGTGAATGTTCAGTCCCCTATTGACTGGGGTGAATGTTCAGTCTCCTATTGGCTCTGGGTGAATGTTCAGTCTCCTATTGGCTCTTGGTGAATGTTCAGTCTCCTATTGGCTCTGGGTGAATGTTCAGTCTCCTATTGGCTCCGGGTGAATGTTCAGTCTCCTATTGGCTCTGGGTGAATGTTCAGTCTCCTATTGGCTCTGGGTGAATGTTCAGTCTCCTATTGGCTCTGGGTGAATGTTCAGTCTCCTATTGGCTCTGGGTGAATGTTCAGTCTCCTATTGGCTCTGGGTGAATGTTCAGTCTCCTATTGGCTCTGGGTGAATGTTCAGTCTCCTATTGGCTCTGGGTGAATGTTCAGTCTCCTATTGGCTCTGGGTGAATGTTCAGTCCCCTTTTGACTGAGGTGAATGTTCAGTCTCCTATTGACTGGGGTGAATGTTCAGTCTCCTATTGGCTCTGGGGTGAATGGTCAGTCTCCTATTGGCTCTGGGTGAATGGTGCTACAGCAACAAAGGTGATAATGGCTGGAGTCAATGTTGCTTGTTATTGCTGATCCTCACAGCACGTTAAAGGTTTTAAACTAATGTATAAATTCACTAATTAAGCTTTGCCATACCCTGGTTTAGCTGAATTGATGCCCCTGAGAGACAGAGACAGACAGACGGACAGAGAGAGACGGAGACGGCGAAACACAGACAGACAGACAGAGAGTTCTTTGAACCACTATGACGGGTCATGTTGTCAATTCTGTGAATTTTCAGTCAATTTTAAACTAACAGTGATTGGTGATCTCTTTCCCTCTCTACACCCCCCCCCCCCCCCGTCTCTGTCCAGGGGAGTTTCAGGGGTCTCTGTATCCTGTACGGGACAGTAAATCACAACTCGTCATCAGACTCCATATTGGTCCAGACCTCCAGCTCTCCCTCGCTCTGTTACTTTGTCTCTGCTATCTCAGTCTGTGTAGCAGTGTTCTGTTTCTCTATATCACTATACTGGATATATACATGCTGCCTGGATGGAGGGGTTAACAGGTGAGTGTTTCTCTATATATATATCACTGTACATGTCTATCTATATACAGTGCATTGGGAAAGTATTCAGACCCCTTGACTTTTTCCCTATTTTGTTAGGTTACAGCCTTATTCTAAAATTGATTAAATTGTCCCCCCCTAATGAGTACACACAATACCCCATAATGACATCACAATACCCCATAATGACATCACAATACCCCATAATGACATCACAATACCCCATAATGACAAAGCAAAAACAAGATTTAAGAAATGTTTGTTAATATAAAAAAACTGAAATATCAGATTTACATAAGTATTCAGACCCTTTACTCAGTACTCTGTTGAAGCATCTTTGGCAGTGATTACAGCCTCAAGTCTTCTTGGGTATAACGCTACAAGCTTGGCACACCTGTATTTGGGGAGTTTCTTCCATACTTCTCTGCAGATCCTCTCAAGCTCTGCCAGATTGGATGGGGAGCGTTGCTGCACAGCTATTTTCAGGTCTCTCCAGAGATGTTCAATTGGGTTCAAGTCTGGGCTCTAGCTGGGCTACTCAAGGACATTCAGAGACTTGTCCCGAAGCCACTCCTGTGTGGTCTTGGCTGTGTGCTTAGGGTCGTTGTCCTGTTGGAAGGTGAACCTTCATCCCAGTCTGAGGTCCTGAGCACTCTGGAGCAGGTTTTCATCAAGGATCTCGCTTGGCATTCAGGCCAAATAGTTCAATCTTGGTTTCATCAGACCAGAGAATCTTGTTTCTCATGGTCTAAGAGTCTTTGGGCGTTTTTTGAAAACTCCAAGCAGGCCGCCATGTTCCTTTTACTGAGGAGTGACTTCCATCTGGCCCCTGTACCATAAAGGCCTGATTGGTGGAGTGCTGCAGAGATGGTTGTCCTTCTGGAAGGTTCTCCCATCTCCACAGGGGAACTCTGGAGCTCTGTCAGAGTGACCATCGGGTTCTTGGTCACCTCCCTGACCACGGCCCTTCTCCCCCCGATTGCTCAGTTCGGCTGGGCGTCCAGCTCTAGGAAGAGTCTTGGTGGGTCCAAATTTCTTCCATTTAGGAATGGAGGCCACTGTGTTCTTGGGGACCTTCAATGCTGCAGATCTGTGTCTCGACACAATCCTGTCTCTAAGCTCTACGGACAATTCGACTTTGACTTCATGGCTTGGTTTTTGCTCTGACATGCACCATCAACTGTGGGACCTTGTATAGACAGGTGTGTACCTTTCCAAATCCTGTCCAATCAATTTAATGTACCACAGTTGGACTCCAATCAATTTGTAGAAACATCTCAAGGATGATCAGTGGAAACAGGATGCACCTGAGCTCAATTCCGAGTCTCATAGCAAAGGGTCTGAATACTTATGTCAATAAGGTATGTTTTTTATTTCATAAATTAGCAAAAAGTTCTAAACTTGTTTTCGCTTTGTCATTATGGGCTAGTGTGTAAATTGCTGAGTATTTTTTAATCCATTTTGGAATAAGGCTCTAACATAACAAAATGTGGAAAACGTCAAGGGGTCTGAATACTTTCTGAATGCACTGAACATGCTGCCTGTGACAAATTGACAATTTTGCTTCATGTTTAAACTGCCATTTTTCCTTTATCATTTTTTCCATTAAAATAATTTAAAAAATCTAAATTCCATGTCAATACAGAATAATGGTCCGATTACTTTAACCGCTAGGGTCGGGCAGTGACGTTCTCTCTACCTCAGTCAGATACCCTTGAAAGCGTCTCGGCTACGGCATGTTTGTTTGTCTGTAAGGGTACACTACAGCTACCGGGACGAAACCTTCTCTGGAGATAGTCTCGCTTTAAAAGTGCCCGTTCAGTGGCGCTTTGAAATTTACAGCCATCGCTAAGCAACCAAAACTGTCAAATCAAATAATCTGGAACGGGGGAGACTGATTAGTTGTCGTACTTCCGAGAAACACAAACGCCGGCATCTTTCATAGCGAGCTAGCGAGCGACGGAGATAAGAGGGGCACAGTATAGGCAGGTCGGCCACCAGTCTGACAGTCAGAACCGCGCGCTAGGCCAATCTGTATCTCTTAACGGAATGCAGACCGAACTCAACAGACCGAAGACTGAACACACACATCATTTGCAAAGAGAAAAGCTGCACTGTGATTTTAATATATGTTAAAGGAATACTTCAGGTCTGTTGTCTTCTTCCCCAGAGTCAGCTGAACTTGTAAATACCATTTGTATGGACTCCGTGTCCAATATGAAGGAAGTTAGAGGTCGTTTTGCGAGACAATGCTAACTAGTGTTAGCGCGCAATGACTGGAAGTCTATGGGTATCTGCTAGCATTCCATTTCATTAACAAGGCTTCTTTTCATTTAAACGTTTCAATTCGCTAGTCAGAAAAGTCCTTATAGCCCTCTCCCACTAGAATGAACCATATGCATCTTCTAGTGCTCTCTATTGATAGGCTAGGTGCCTGTCAGTCACAAAGCCAGCAATGTCCCGCCTCTCGGTACCTGTGTTAATAGGCTAGGTGCCTGTCAGTCACAAAGCCAGCGATGTCCCGCCTCTCGGGACCTGTGTTAATAGGCTAGGTGCCTGTCAGTCACAAAGCCAGCGATGCCCCGCCTCTCGGTACCTGTTTTAATAGGCTAGGTGCATGTCAGTCACAAAGCCCGCGATGTCCCGCCTCTCGGGACCTGTTTTAATAGGCTAGGTGCCTGTCAGTCACAAAGCCAGCGATGTCCCGCCTCTCGGTACCTGTGTTAATAGGCTAGGTGCCTGTCAGTCACAAAGCCAGCGATGTCCCGCCTCTCGGTACCTGTTTTAATAGGCTAGGTGCCTGTCAGTCACAAAGCCAGCGATGTCCCGCCTCTCGGGACCTGTTTTAATAGGCTAGGTGCCTGTCAGTCACAAAGCCAGCGATGTCCCGCCTCTCGGTACCTGTTTTAATAGGCTAGGTGCCTGTCAGTCACAAAGCCAGCGATGTCCCGCCTCTCGGTACCTGTTTTAATAGGCTAGGTGCCTGTCAGTCACAAAGCCAGCGATGTCCCGCCTCTCGGGACCTGTGTTAATAGGCTAGGTGCCTGTCAGTCACAAAGCCAGCGATGCCCCGCCTCTCGGTACCTGTTTTAATAGGCTAGGTGCATGTCAGTCACAAAGCCCGCGATGTCCCGCCTCTCGGGACCTGTTTTAATAGGCTAGGTGCCTGTCAGTCACAAAGCCAGCGATGTCCCGCCTCTCGGTACCTGTGTTAATAGGCTAGGTGCCTGTCAGTCACAAAGCCAGCGATGTCCCGCCTCTCGGTACTTGTTTTAATAGGCTAGGTGCCTGTCAGTCACAAAGCCAGCGATGTCCCGCCTCTCGGTACCTGTTTTAATAGGCTAGGTGCCTGTCAGTCACAAAGCCAGCGATGTCCCGCCTCTCGGTACCTGTTTTAATAGGCTAGGTGCCTGTCAGTCACAAAGCCAGCGATGTCCCGCCTCTCGGTACCTGTGTTAATAGGCTAGGTGCCTGTCAGTCACAAAGCCAGCGATGTCCCGCCCCTCTCTGTGTTATTTTGGAATCAGATTGAGTCAAGTCCTTAGAATGTACCAGAAGCCACTAAAATAGAGCTCCGTCTGCAATTTCTTTTCCATTCTGTGGCTTTCCCCCCGATTTGGCTGGCTACTCCATCCATGTACTTATGCGTAGACGTTGCCATTTTTAACCCATTATTATGTGCATTGTCCAACATTCCGCAATGGCTGTCTAACATTATGACCTGTGAGTGTGTCTGTCATTCGTGTGTGTGTGTGTGTGTGTGTGTGTGTGTGTGTGTGTGTGTGTGTGTGCGTGCGTGCGTGCGTGCGTGCGTGCGTGCGTGCGTGCGTGCGTGCGTGCGCGTGTGCGTGTGCGTGTGCGTGCGTGCGTGCGTGCGTGTGTGTGTGCGTGTGCGTGTGCGTGTGTGTGTGTGTTTCCAGAGAGCGTCTATGGCTGAGCGTGACCCTGGTGGTGTGTGGAGTGTTTCTCTTCTTCCTCCTGGTGACGGGCTGTGTGTTGAAGATAGGAAGAGACTCTCTGTGTGACTCTGTCCTACACGCTGTCCCCAACATCACCAGGTATCATACACATCTACCTAAACTTGTATTAGCAAGAGCTTTTCTTCATATAAAATCTCTGAATGGTGTGAGTACTGCTGCTACCAATACGACTCTAAATGGTTTGAGTACTGCTACCAATACGACTCTAAATGGTTTGTGAGTACTGCTACCAATACGACTCTAAATGGTTTGAGTACTGCTACCAATACGACTCTAAATGGTTTGAGTACTGCTACCAATACGACTCTAAATGGTTTGTGAGTACTGCTACCAATACGACTCTAAATGGTTTGAGTACTGCTACCAATACGACTCTAAATGGTTTGTGAGTACTGCTGCTACCAATACGACTCTAAATGGTTTGTGAGTACTGCTACCAATACGACTCTAAATGGTTTGAGTACTGCTACCAATACGACTCTAAATGGTTCGAGTACTGCTACCAATACGACTCTAAATGGTTTGTGAGTACTGCTGCTACCAATACGACTCTAAATGGTTTGTGAGTACTGCTACCAATACGACTCTAAATGGTTTGTGAGTACTGCTGCTACCAATACGACTCTAAATGGCTTGAGTACTGCTACCAATACGACTCTAAATGGTTTGTGAGTACTGCTGCTACCAATACGACTCTAAATGGCTTGAGTACTGCTACCAATACGACTCTAAATGGTTTGTGAGTACTGCTGCTACCAATACGACTCTAAATGGTTTGTGAGTACTGCTACCAATACGACTCTAAATGGTTTGTGAGTACTGCTGCTACCAATACGACTCTAAATGGTTTGAGTACTGCTACCAATACGACTCTAAATGGTTTGAGTACTGCTACCAATACGACTCTAAATGGTTTGTGAGTACTGCTACCAATACGACTCTAAATGGTTTGAGTACTGCTACCAATACGACTCTAAATGGTTTGTGAGTACTGCTGCTACCAATACGACTCTAAATGGTTTGTGAGTACTACTACCAATACGACTCTAAATGGTTTGTGAGTACTGCTGCTACCAATACGACTCTAAATGGTTTGTGAGTACTACTGCTACCAATACGACTCTAAATGGTTTGAGTACTGCTACCAATACGACTCTAAATGGTTTGAGTACTGCTACCAATACGACTCTAAATGGTTTGTGAGTACTGCTGCTACCAATACGACTCTAAATGGTTTGAGTACTGCTACCAATACGACTCTAAATGGTTTGAGTACTGCTACCAATACGACTCTAAATGGTTTGAGTACTGCTACCAATACGACTCTAAATGGTTTGAGTACTGCTGCTACCAATACGACTCTAAATGGTTTGAGTACTGCTACCAATACGACTCTAAATGGTTTGAGTACTGCTACCAATACGACTCTAAATGGTTTGAGTACTGCTACCAATACGACTCTAAATGGTTTGTGAGTACTGCTGCTACCAATACGACTCTAAATGGTTTGTGAGTACTACTACCAATACGACTCTAAATGGTTTGAGTACTGCTACCAATACGACTCTAAATGGTTTGAGTACTGCTACTACCAATACGACTCTAAATGGTTTGAGTACTGCTGCTACCAATACGACTCTAAATGGTTTGAGTACTGCTGCTACCAATACGACTCTAAATGGTTTGAGTACTGCTACTACCAATACGACTCTAAATGGTTTGAGTACTACTGCTACCAATACGACTCTAAATGGTTTGTGAGTACTGCTACCAATACGACTCTAAATGGTTTGAGTACTGCTACCAATACGACTCTAAATGGTTTGTGAGTACTGCTACCAATACGACTCTAAATGGTTTGTGAGTACTGCTGCCAATACGACTCTAAATGGTTTGAGTACTGCTACCAATACGACTCTAAATGGTTTGTGAGTACTGCTACCAATACGACTCTAAATGGTTTGTGAGTACTGCTACCAATACGACTCTAAATGGTTTGAGTACTGCTACCAATACGACTCTAAATGGTTTGTGAGTACTGCTACCAATACGACTCTAAATGGTTTGTGAGTACTGCTGCTACCAATACGACTCTAAATGGTTTGTGAGTACTACTGCTGCCAATACGACTCTAAATGGTTTGAGTACTGCTACCAATACGACTCTAAACGGTTTGAGAGTACTGCTACGGCCACCAATACAAACATCTAAGTTTACACACTCTACTGCCCACAGTTCTGAAAACATGACACATCTAAATAAGAAGTCTACTTGCATTGGTAGTAGTAGCAGTACTCACAAACCTATTAGTCGTATTGGTGGCCGGAGCAGTACTCTCAAACCATTGAGAGTCGTATTGGTAGCAGTACTCACAAACCTATTAGAGTCGTATTGGTAGCAGTACTCACAAACCATTTAGTCGTATTGGTAGTAGTACTCACAAACCTATTAGTCGTATTGGTGGCCGTAGCAGTACTCTCAAACCATTGAGAGTCGTTTTGGTAGCAGTACTCACAAACCATTTAGAGTCGTATTGGTAGCAGCAGTACTCACAAACCATTTAGAGTCGTATTGGTAGCAGTACTCAAACCATTTAGAGTCGTATTGGTAGCAGTACTCAAACCATTTAGAGTCGTATTGGTAGCAGCAGTACTCACAAACCATTTAGAGTCGTATTGGTAGCAGCAGTACTCACAAACCATTTAGAGTCGTATTGGTAGCAGTACTCACAAACCATTTAGAGTCGTATTGGTAGCAGTACTCAAACCATTTAGAGTCGTATTGGTAGCAGTACTCAAACCATTTAGAGTCGTATTGGTAGCAGTACTCAAACCATTTAGAGTCGTATTGGTAGCAGCAGTACTCACAAACCATTTAGAGTCGTATTGGTAGCAGTACTCGAACCATTTAGAGTCGTATTGGTAGCAGTACTCAAACCATTTAGAGTCGTATTGGTAGCAGTACTCACAAACCATTTAGAGTCGTATTGGCAGCAGCAGTACTCAAACCATTTAGAGTCGTATTGGTAGCAGCAGTACTCACAAACCATTTAGAGTCGTATTGGTAGCAGCAGTACTCACAAACCATTTAGAGTCGTATTGGTAGCAGCAGTACTCACAAACCATTTAGAGTCGTATTGGTAGCAGTGGTACTCACAAACCATTTAGAGTCGTATTGGTAGCAGTACTCAAACCATTTAGAGTCGTATTGGTAGCAGCAGTACTCAAACCATTTAGAGTCGTATTGGTAGCAGTACTCAAACCATTTAGAGTCGTATTGGTAGCAGTGGTACTCACAAACCATTTAGAGTCGTATTGGTAGCAGTACTCACAAACCATTTAGAGTCGTATTGGCAGCAGTACTCACAAACCATTTAGAGTCGTATTGGTAGCAGCAGTACTCAAACCATTTAGAGTCGTATTGGTAGCAGTACTCACAAACCATTTAGAGTCGTATTGGTAGCAGTACTCAAACCATTTAGAGTCGTATTGGTAGCAGTACTCACAAACCATTTAGAGTCGTATTGGTAGCAGTACTCGAACCATTTAGAGTCGTATTGGTAGCAGTACTCAAACCATTTAGAGTCGTATTGGTAGCAGTACTCAAACCATTTAGAGTCGTATTGGTAGCAGCAGTACTCACAAACCATTTAGAGTCGTATTGGTAGCAGTACTCACAAACCATTTAGAGTCGAATTGGTAGCAGCAGTACTCACAAACCATTTAGAGTCGTATTGGTAGCAGTACTCAAACCATTTAGAGTCGTATTGGTAGCAGCAGTACTCACAAACCATTTAGAGTCGTATTGGTAGCAGTACTCACAAACCATTTAGAGTCGTATTGGTAGCAGCAGTACTCACAAACCATTTAGAGTCGTATTGGTAGCAGTACTCAAACCATTTAGAGTCGTATTGGTAGCAGTACTCAAACCATTTAGAGTCGTATTGGTAGCAGTAGTACTCACAAACCATTTAGAGTCGTATTGGTAGCAGTACTCACAAACCATTTAGAGTCGTATTGGTAGCAGTACTCACAAACCATTTAGAGTCGTATTGGTAGCAGTACTCAAACCATTTAGAGTCGTATTGGTAGCAGTACTCAAACCATTTAGAGTCGTATTGGTAGCAGTACTCACAAACCATTTAGAGTCGTATTGGTAGCAGTACTCAAACCATTTAGAGTCGTATTGGTAGCAGTACTCAAACCATTTAGAGTCGTATTGGTAGCAGTACTCACAAACCATTTAGAGTCATATTGGTAGCAGTACTCAAACCATTTAGAGTCGTATTGGTAGCAGCACTCAAACCATTTAGAGTCGTATTAATAGCAGCAGTACTCACAAACCATTTAGAGTTGTATTGGTAGCAGTACTCACAAACCATTTAGAGTCGTATTGGTAGCAGTACTCACAAACCATTTAGAGTCGTATTGGTAGCAGTACTCACAAACCATTTAGAGTCGTATTGGTAGCAGTACTCACAGACCATTTAGAGTCGTATTGGTAGCAGCAGTACTCACAAACCATTTAGAGTCGTATTGGTAGCAGTACTCACAAACCATTTAGAGTCGTATTGGTAGTGGTACTCACAAACCATTTAGAGTCGTATTGGTAGCAGTACTCGAACCATTTAGAGTCGTATTGGTAGCAGTACTCACAAACCATTTAGAGTCGTATTGGTAGCAGCAGTACTCACAAACCATTGAGAGTCGTATTGGTAGCAGCAGTACTCAAACCATTCAGAGTCGTATTGGTAGCAGCAGTACTCACAAACCATTTAGAGTCGTATTGGTAGCAGTACTCACAAACCATTTAGAGTCGTATTGGTAGCAGTACTCAAACCATTTAGAGTCGTATTGGTAGCAGCAGTACTCACAAACCATTTAGAGTCGTATTGGTAGCAGTACTCTCAAACCATTTAGAGTCGTATTGGTAGCAGTACTCAAACCATTTAGAGTCGTATTGGTAGCAGTACTCAAACCATTTAGAGTCGTATTGGTAGCAGCAGTACTCACAAACCATTGAGAGTCGTATTGGTAGCAGCAGTACTCAAACCATTTAGAGTCGTATTGGTAGCAGTACTCTCAAACCATTTAGAGTCGTATTGGTAGCAGTACTCAAACCATTTAGAGTCGTATTGGTAGCAGTACTCAAACCATTTAGAGTCGTATTGGTAGCAGTACTCCCAAACATTTAGAGTCGTATTGGTAGCAGCAGTACTCACAAACCATTTAGAGTCGTATTGGTAGCAGCAGTGCTCACAAACCATTTAGAGTCGTATTGGTAGCAGCAGTACTCACAAACCATTTAGAGTCGTATTGGTAGCAGTACTCAAACCATTTAGAGTCGTATTGGTAGCAGCAGTACTCACAAACCATTTAGAGTCGTATTGGTAGCAGTACTCAAACCATTTAGAGTCGTATTGGTAGCAGCAGTACTCACAAACCATTTAGAGTCGTATTGGTAGCAGCAGTACTCACAAACCATTTAGAGTCGTATTGGTAGCAGCAGTACTCACAAACCATTTAGAGTCGTATTGGTAGCAGCAGTACTCAAACCATTTAGAGTCGTATTGGTAGCAGTGGTACTCACAAACCATTTAGAGTCGTATTGGTAGCAGTAGTACTCAAACCATTTAGAGTCGTATTGGTAGTAGTACTCACAAACCATTTAGAGTCGTATTGGTAGCAGTGCTCACAAACCATTTAGAGTCGTATTGGTAGCAGCAGTACTCAAACCATTTAGAGTCGTATTGGTAGCAGTACTCACAAACCATTTAGAGTCGTATTGGTAGCAGTACTCAAACCATTTAGAGTCGTATTGGTAGCAGTACTCACAAACCATTTAGAGTCGTATTGGTAGCAGTACTCAAACCATTTAGAGTCGTATTGGTAGCAGCAGTACTCACAAACCATTTAGAGTCGTATTGGTAGCAGTACTCACAAACCATTTAGAGTCGTATTGGTAGCAGCAGTGCTCACAAACCATTTAGAGTCGTATTGGTAGCAGCAGTACTCACAAACCATTTAGAGTCGTTTTGGTAGCAGTACTCACAAACCATTTAGAGTCGTATTGGTAGCAGCAGTACTCACAAACCATTTAGAGTCGTATTGGTAGCAGTACTCAAACCATTTAGAGTCGTATTGGTAGCAGTACTCAAACCATTTAGAGTCGTATTGGTAGCAGCAGTACTCACAAACCATTTAGAGTCGTATTGGTAGCAGTACTCAAACCATTTAGAGTCGTATTGGTAGCAGTACTCAAACCATTTAGAGTCGTATTGGTAGCAGTACTCACAAACCATTTAGAGTCGTATTGGTAGCAGTAGTACTCACAAACCATTTAGAGTCGTATTGGTAGCAGCAGTACTCACAAACCATTTAGAGTCGTATTGGTAGCAGTACTCAAACCATTTAGAGTCGTATTGGTAGCAGTACTCAAACCATTTAGAGTCGTATTGGTAGCAGTACTCAAACCATTTAGAGTCGTATTGGTAGCAGTACTCAAACCATTTAGAGTCGTATTGGCAGCAGTACTCACAAACCATTTAGAGTCGTATTGGTAGCAGTACTCAAACCATTTAGAGTCGTATTGGTAGCAGTACTCAAACCATTTAGAGTCGTATTGGTAGCAGCAGTACTCACAAACCATTTAGAGTCGTATTGGTAGCAGTACTCAAACCATTTAGAGTCGTATTGGTAGCAGTACTCAAACCATTTAGAGTCGTATTGGTAGCAGTACTCACAAACCATTTAGAGTCGTATTGGTAGCAGTACTCACAAACCATTTAGAGTCGTATTGGTAGCAGTACTCACAAACCATTTAGAGTCGTATTGGTAGCAGTACTCACAAACCATTTAGAGTCGTATTGGTAGCAGTACTCAAACCATTTAGAGTCGTATTGGTAGCAGTACTCACAAACCATTTAGAGTCGTATTGGTAGCAGTACTCACAAACCATTTAGAGTCGTATTGGTAGCAGTACTCACAAACCATTTAGAGTCGTATTGGTAGCAGCAGTACTCACAAACCATTTAGAGTCGTATTGGTAGCAGTAGTACTCACAAACCATTTTGTAAACCAGTAGCTGTTTACACACTTTACAAACGTCTCAACATTCCTATTGCAAATGAATGAATTGTGGATGTACTCCCTCTATCTAGCTGTGAAGAGGCTCAGTCTAGGACCTGGATCAGTCCTTACACTGGAACACAGTTCTACACTGGACTGTACAACGCTGGGGTAGGTATTAACACACAGTACTACACTGGACTATACAGGGCTGGGGTCAGTATTAACACACTGGACTATACAGGTCTGGGGTCAGTATTAACACACAGTACTACACTGGACTATACAGGGCTGGGGTCAGTATTAACACACAGTACTACACTGGACTATACAGGGCTGGGGTTAGTATTAACACACAGTACTACACTGGACTATACAGGGCTGGGGTCAGTATTAACACACAGTACTACACTGGACTATACAGGGCTGGGGTCAGTATTAACACACAGTACTACACTGGATTATACAGGGCTGGGGTCAGTATTAACACACAGTACTACACTGGACTGTACAGGGCTGGGGTCAGTATTAACACACAGTACTACACTGGACTGTACAGGGCTGGGGTCAGTATTAACACACAGTACTACACTGGACTGTACAGGGCTGGGGTCAGTATTAACACACAGTACTACACTGGACTATACAGGGCTGGGGTCAGTATTAACACACAGTACTACACTGGACTATACAGGGCTGGGGTCAGTATTAACACACAGTTCTACACTGGACTGTACAGGGCTGGGGTCAGTATTAACACACTGGACTATACAGGGCTGGGGTCAGTATTAACACACTGGACTATACAGGGCTGGGGTCAGTATTAACACACTGGACTATACAGGGCTGGGGTCAGTATTAACACACTGGACTATACAAAGCTGGGGTCAGTATTAACACACTGGACTATACAGGGCTGGGGTCAGTATTAACACACTGGACTATACAGGGCTGGGGTCAGTATTAACACACACACTTATGACATCACACTGCCCCGTATTCTTCTTCTTCTCTCTCCAGACTGCGGTGTGGGTGAACTTCTTTTTCTGGATTCTGATTGGCGTGCTGGTGGTGATCCAGAGAGGTCAAGGGTCAGAGTTCAGAATGACGGCGGCCGACCCCTTAGCCACGCCCTCTGAGACAGAACCTTTCTTCCCGCGCCCGACCCGGCCCCAGTGACTCATAACCGTCTCACCTTACGACCTGTTGGCTAGACACGTGTGGATGTGTGCAAACACATGACGGAGACATGCACACACACACACACGGGGGACGGACACACACACACACGGGGGACGGACACACACGTACTCCTCACTGTCTGACCTGTTAGTAGAGAATGAATGAACCTCACCCTGTGTATGTTTTCAGAGAGAGTCCTCCTCACACACACACGTGTACTGTTCCTGGGGTCAGTGTCTATGCGGATCTCTGGTTCTGAGTACTGCGCCCCAGTGAAGCAGAGATGGCCTAGCTGATTTAAGGCAGCATCTGTCTCTTCACTGGGCTAAAGGATTTAACAAACATATACCATTGGTAACACGTAGTGTCACTGTAGCTTGCTCTGTGGTCCCTCCATCCACAGTCCTTTCTCTGTGGTCCCTCCATCCACAGTCCTTTCTCTGTGGTCCCTCCATCCACAGTCCTTTCTCTGTGGTCCCTCCATCCACAGTCCTTTCTCTGTGGTCCCTCCATCCACAGTCCTTTCTCTGTGGTCCCTCCATCCACAGTCCTTTCTCTGTGGTCCCTCCATCCACAGTCCTTTCTCTGTGGTCCCTCCATCCACAGTCCTTTCTCTGTGGTCCCTCCATCCACAGTCCTTTCTCTGTGGTCCTTCCATCCACAGTCCTTTCTCTGTGGTCCCTCCATCCACAGTCCTTTCTCTGTGGTCCCTCCATCCACAGTCCTTTCTCTGTGGTCCCTCCATCCACAGTCCTTACACCGTGTGTGTGTGTGTGTGTGTGTGTGTGTGTGTGTGTGTGTGTGTGTGTGTGTGTGTGTGTGTGTGTGTGTGTGTGTGTGTGTGTGTGTGTGTGTGTGTGTGTGTGTGTGTGTGTGTGTGTGTATCCCACTACGGACCACTGCCAAACCAAGGCTACTGCACCACAGTCAGCTTTCAGCAATGTCACACTGTCCTACAGAAACAGACAGACAGACAGACAGACAGACAGACAGACAGACAGACAGACAGACAGACAGAGACAGACCTTATGTCTTCCTGACTACTAAGACACAAAGCAACCATTTTGTTACTGTGTTCCCTTTCTGCCTGCACTTACTTAGATTCTTTTTTTTAATTTTTAAAAAGCAAAAACATGTATTTTGTTTGAGTGAATGAATTATTGTTGCCATTTGCTGATACTGTATCGTTGAATCTTTTTTTACAGAGCTTTATTAAAAGCAGGTATCGACCATCCAATTAAAGATACATTTTGTTTGTCAGATATTCTTAATCCTTTCCTTCATTTTTGTTCTTTATTTCAGTCTGGGTGGGGCAACCTTGGTGCTGCTGTAGAGATCAAGGGTTTACAGGCTTTTTATCGAGCACTACACTAACACACCAGGAGTTTTGATTGGACAGATTGAGAATCATACTGTGTAGACAGGAGATTTGATTGGACAGATTGAGAATCATACTGTGTAGACAGGAGATTTGATTGGACAGATTGAGAATCATACTGTGGAGACAGGAGTTTTGATTGGACAGATTGGGAATCATACTGTGTAGACAGGAGTTTTGATTGGACAGATTGAGAATCATACTGTGTAGACAGGAGTTTTGATTGGACAGGTTGAGAATCATACTGTGTAGACAGGAGTTTTGATTGGACAGATTGGGAATCATACTGAAGATTATGGAGGGTGTAAGGCCTAATTAGACCCTCTGATAGCCCCTTCAACCGAGTCAGCAAGACTTCAGAGCGAAGTGCTATCCCGACACCCACTGCGATATGTTTGGAGTTAGCGCATTTTCATATCAAATAACGGAGAGACATTACTAATTTTATATGCCGTGTGCAGTTGTTTTTCTGATTTTGAGACTTGACACATTTAACAGACAAAATACTTCCCAAATGAAATGTTACTGAGGTTTATACCTGGTAAAACGAGAGCGAGAACAGATTAGGGTTGAATGGCGGGAACTCGATTACCGAGATTTACCGCCCCAAACCACTCCCTTTCCCAGGTTAAATAACTGCGAGAAACCGGAAAAACGATAATACATTATTTATATGAACGGCACGGGTGTGAAATGGAACTGATAAATGATATGTTATGTCTAAATCTGGCTTCTCCCACGTCGGCATGATAAATCAACGTTTAGGGTGGGGACACACAGCCCATCTCAGTATGGAGCGCGGTTCACAATGCATGTGTAGACCTGTCATCTCATCATTGTAACTTGTTGTATGGTGACAGGTACATTATCTGCTGCAGGTTTTTTTTTAATTGTAAAGATTCGTTAGATTTTTTTCCTATTGCAGCTGCAGAATTTTAAAACAGCCTATCACTCGTCTTTCTCTCTCTCCATCCAAAATAGATAATCCCTGTTCTAGATTGATATATAGTTCTACACAGTGCAGATTTTAGCATGTGAATCTTGGTGGGGCAAACTCGAAAAATGTTTTTGGGGGGGGGGTGCCAGCAAAGCCACTACACAACACAAAACTAAACAATACAGTAACTGCACTAGAACGGTGACAAACGATGCCCACAAACTGTTAGGGCCTACATAAAGCAGGTCCCATCAGCAGAGTCCCAACAGCAGTCCCAACACCTTACCACTGTTACACCTGGCTGTCAGCGGAGCCTTGTCTGGCAGCGAAACAGTTCATTCAGTCTCATTTAAAAACATAGCTGATATGGCTGACTTGCTTAAACAAATGTGGTTTCTACTCACAATTGAGATGTGCAGACTATGGCATAAGGGGACGACGAGTGGATAAAGGAAAATCCGTAATTTAGATTAAGACATTAATGAGGGAGCTAAAATGGACGTAGTTAATATGACTATTTGTTCAGCACTTTTGAAATGTACAGCGACAGAATTAAGAACATGGGCCGTTCTTACAGTATTCTCCCTGTACACCAAGTCAGAACTATAGAATAAATAAAGGGGGCATATAAGTAGATCCCGTGTGGCTCAGTTGGTAGAGCATGGCGCTTGCAACGCCAAGGTTGTGGGTTCATTCCCCACGGGGGGACCAGGATGAATTTGTATGAACTTTCCAATTTGTAAGTCGCTCTGGATAAGAGCGTCTGCTAAATGACTTAAATGTAAATGTAGACAATAACAGCTCTTACAATATTTGATGATGACATTTCTCTATAACAGGCTACAGGCTAAATGTGCACCACCAAGTCAGAACAGTAGGCGAAATTCTGAGGGGAAGAGGGACCAAATTACAGTGCAATCGGAAAGTATTCAGACCCCTTCACTTTTCCCACATTTTGTTACCTTACAGCCTTACTTGATTGGAGTCCACCTGTGGAAAATTCAATTGAATGGACATGATTTGGAAAGGCACACACATCTATATAAGGTTCCACAGTTGACAGTGCATGTCAGAGCAAAAACCAAGCCATGAGGACGAAGGAATTGTCTGCTTGGAGTTTGCCAAAAGTCACCTAAAGGACTCTCATGAAACCAAGATGAAATCCTGATGACACCAAGATTGAACTCATTGGCCTGAATGCCAAGCGTCACATCTGGAGGAAACATGGCACCATCCCTTCGGTGAAGCATGGTGGTGGCAGCATCATGCTGTGGGGATGTTTTTCAGTGGCAGGGACTGGGAGACTAGTCATGATCGAGGGAAAGATGAACGGAGCAAAGTACAGAGAGATTCTTGATGAAAACCTGCCCCAGAGCACTCAGGAACTCAGGTGGGACGAAGGTTCACGACCCTAAGCACACAGCCAAGACAATGCAGAAGTGGCTTTGGGACAAGTCTCTAAATGTCCTTGAGTGGCCCAGCCAGAGCCCGGACTTGAACCCAATCAAACCTCTCTAGAGAGACCTGCAAATAGCTGTGCAGCGACGCTCCCCATTCAACCTGACAGAGCTTGAGAGAATCTGCAAAGAATGGGAAACCTCCCCAAATACAGGTGTGCCAAGCTTGTAGCGCCATACCCAAGAAGACTAAAGGCTGTAATCGTTGACAAAGGTGCTTCAACAAAGTACTGATTAAAGGGTCTGAATACTTCAGTTATCTTTTATTTATAAATTAGCAAACATTTCTAAAACCTGTTTTTGCTTTGTCATTATGGGGTGTTGTGATGTCATTATGGGGTATTGTGTGTAGATTGATGAGGGGGAAAAAAACTATTGAATCAATTTTAGAATAAGGCTCTAATGTAAGAAAATTTGGAAAAAGTCAACAGGTCTGAATACTTTCCGAATGCACTATATTAGGGTGCGGTATATGGACTACTAACAGCTTACTACACAACACACACTTAGTATTACTTTATTAGCTACAGTATACATGTCTCTCTGGCATACATCATGTATGCAGCAGCATACAAGAGATTTTTTTGGACTCACAGTTGTGCTGTGCTCACTTGAACAGGACGGTGGTGCTTTGGTCCTTCTTGCGTGCAAATTTTGTCATCAAAGTCTGGGATTCTCTGGATTTATGGTGCTTTCAAAACAACTGGGAACTCAAAAAAACAAAGTCGAATCATGGCATCAGTGATCTTCAGGTCGGAGCTCTAGAAAGAGGCAGAGTTGGATGACAATTCAAAACTTATTTTTTAAGTCGGAGCCCGTTTAAAAAAATATTTTTTTTTTTGAGTTCCCAGTTGTCTTGAACTCACTGAAGTCTGATATTTCCCCGTTCCGAGTTCCCAGTTGTTTTGAACGCGGCAGAAAGTCATGCTGGATTGACAGCATGGCCAATGTTTAATGTTTATCCTTTAAAACTTGTAAAAGAGACCCTCAAACCCAGACTTTGACCACACAACAACTCCACTGAATAGCAGGTTTGTTTTGCAAATCTTGCAGTTAGCCACTGATTCCTTCCAAACAACTCATTGTTGAATTTGTGATTTCCAACTTGTTGTGTAATGTTTATGTCCAATGGCCCAATGAGCACAGATACGTTTTATCTATAATTTCACTTCCTTATTTCTCTTCAAATGACACGGATTGAAAAGGATTTGTCAGTAGATTGTCAACTGGATTCATGATGATTGGCTTGCTAGCTAAGACTTTGAAAGTAGCATGTTGACATGATCAGTCTAATTAAAGCTACGGTAGATAACGTGATTAGACATAATTTTATATGTGGCCAATGACCTTGAGCCTTCTTGGATGGGCACTTCCAATGTAACTCTATGGCAGCACCCAAGGAGCTTGAATTTTCGAGCTCTCCCTGTAGATTATGCGGTGACGTAGTGTCCCCATGAGTGACAGAACACTGAGCCAATCACGGCGCAACTAGAGAACATTACCAACCCTTACACTCCGTATTTTCCCGCTGGCTGCCCCACCACAGAAAGCACTGAGCTAGGCTGAAACACCTGCATTTTGGAGCTGCTTTACTCAAGAAAACAAAAAAGTAGAGACCATGTTTGTATGCGGCTTTATTACGTTTTTTTTTTAGATGGTTTGCAAACTGATATGTGACACGTATTAATGCCAAAATAACTAAACAGGTTGGGCTCAAAACAGGTGGGGCTCTGCCCTGAAAGACAGGCCGCCACTGGCACTATATAGATGTCCTAGCCATATGTAAACAATATGTAGATGTCCTAACCGACTTGCCAGAACTATAGTTTGTTAACAAGACATTTGTGGAGTGGTTGAAAAACGAGTTAAAAAGACTCCAACCTAAGTGTATGTAAACTTCCGACATATATGGCCTAGCCAGTCTCCAGACCTGAACCCAATAGAAAATCTTTGGAGGGAGCTGAAAGTCCGTATTGCCCAGCGACAGCCCCGAAACCTGAAGGATCTGGAGAAGGTCTGTATGGAGGAGTGGGCCAAAATCCCTGCTGCAGTGTGTGCAAACCTGGTCAAGAACTACAGGAGACATATGATCTCTGTAATTGCAAACAAAGGTTTCTGTACCAAATATTAAGTTCTGCTTTTCTGATGTATCAAATACTTATGTCATGCAATAAAATGCAAATTAATTACTTAAAAATCATACAATGTGATTTTCTGGATTTTTGTTTTAGAGTCCGTCGCTCACAGTTGAAGTGAACCTACGATAAAAAATTACAGACCTCTACATGCTTTGTAAGTAGGAAAACCTGCAAAATCAGCAGTGTATCAAATACTTGTTCTCCCCACTGTATATACAGTTGAAGTCGGAAGTTTACATACACCTTAGCCAAAAACATTTAAACTAATAATTCCTTACAATTAATCCAAGTAAAAATTCCCTGTCTTAGGTCAGTTAGGATCACCACTTTATTTTAAGAATGTGAAATGTCAGAATAATAGCAGAGAGAATGATTTATTTCAGCTTTATTTATTTCATCACATTCCCAGTGGGTCAGAAGTTTACAAACACTCAATTAGTATTTAGTAGCATTGCCTTTAAATTGTTTAACTTGGGTCAAACGTTTCAGGTAGCCTTCCACAAGCTTCCCACAATAAGTTGGGTGAATTTTGGCCCATTCCTCCTGACAGAGCTGGTGTAACAGTCAGGTTTGTAGGGCTCCTTGATCGCACACGCTTTTTCAGTTCTGCCCACAAATGTTCTATGAGATTGAGGTCAGGGCTTTGTGATGGCGACTCCAATACCTTAACTTTGTTGTCCTTAAGCCATTTTGACACAACTTTGTTGTATGCTTGGGGTCATTGTCCATTTGGAAGACCCATTTGCCACCAAGCTTTAACTTCCTGACTGATGTCTTGAGATGTTGCTTCAATATATCCACATACTTTTCCTTTCCTTATGATGCCATCTATTTTGTGAATTGCACCAGTCCCTCGTGCAGCAAAGCACCCCCACAACATGAAGCTGCCTCCCCCGTGCTTCACGGTTGGGAGGGTGTTCTTCTGCTTGCAAGCATCCCCCTTTTTACTCCAAACATGACAATGGTCATTATGGCCAAACAGTTCTATTTTTGTTTCATCAGACCAGAGGACATTTCTCCAAGAAGTACGATCTTTGTCCCCATGTGCAGTTGCAAACCGTAGTCTGACTTTTCTATGGCGGTTTTGGGGCAGTGGCTTCTTCCTTGCTGAGCGGCGTTTCAGGTTATGCCGATAAAAGACTCGTTTTACTGTGGATAAAGATACTTTTGTACCTGTTTTTTCCAGCATCTTCACAAGGTCCTTTGCTGTTGTTCTGGGATTGATTTGTACTTTTCACATAAAATTACGTTCATCTCTAGGGGACAGAACGCATCTCCTTCCTGAGTGGTATGGCGACTGCGTGGTCCCATGTGTTTATACTTGCGTACTATTGTTTGTACAGATGAATGTGGTACCTTCAGGCGTTTGGAAATTGCTCCCAAGAATGAACCAGACTCGTTGAGGTCTACAATATTTGAGGTCTTGACTGATTTATTTTGATTTTCCCATGATGTCAAGCAAAGAGGCACTGGGTTTGAAGGTAGGCCTTGAAATACATCCACAGGTACACCTCCAATTGACTCAAATTATGTCAATTAGCCCATCAGAAGCTTCTAAAGCCATGACATAATTTTCTGGAATTTTCTAAGCTATTTAAAGCCACAGTCAACTTAGTGTATGTAAACTTCTGACCAACCAGAATTGTGATACAGTGAATTATAAGTGAAATAATCTGTCTATAAACAATTGTTGGAAAAATTACTTGTGTCATGCACAAAGTAGATGTCCTAACCGACTTGCCAAAACTATAGTTGTTAACAAGAAATTTGTGGAGTGGTTGAAAACCAAGTTTCAATGACTCCAACCTAAGTGTATGTAAAGTTCCGACTTCAACTGTACATGTACAGATTACCTCAACTAGCCTGTACCCCTGCACACTGACTCGGTACCGGTGCCCCCCGGTATACAGCCTCGTTATCCTCTTTATTATTGTGTCACTTTTTATTTTAGCCTACTTGATAAATATTTTCTTCTTTTTGAACTGCACTGTTGGTTAAGGGCTTGTCAGTCAGCATTTCATCGTAAAGTCTACACTTGTTGTATTCAGCGCATGTGACTAATAAAGTTTGATTTGATTTGTGAATAACCACAAGGCAAAGCAATTATATCCTGGTATATCAAGCAGGTTGACTTTATTATTGGTAACAGTCATCGTTATCAGCAGTACCACCAACATCGTTGTCATCACCGACATCGTTGTCATCACCAACATCGTGGTGACATCACCGACATCGTGGTGACATCACCAACATCGTTGACATCACCAACATCGTGGTGACATCACCGACATCGTGGTGACATCACCAACATCGTTTTGTCATCACCAACATCGTTGACATCACCAACACCGTGGTGACATCACCGACATCGTTGACATCACCGACATCACCAACATCGTTGTCATCACCGACATCGTTGACATCACCGACATCGTTGACATCACCGACATCGTTGTCATCACCGACATCGTTGACATCACCGACATCGTTGTCATCACCGACATCGTTGTCATCACTGACATCACCAACATCGTTGTCATCACCAACATCGTTGACATCGTTATCAGCAGTACCACATACATCATCACCATCAGAGGTATAGTAGCATATTCATGAAATTACATTTTTTTAATCAGAAATATATAGAAGAGTTTTACTTTAGTTAGTGTGAATATAAGTGTTGATACCGGTGGGTATTAAAGTAAATACTGTATTGCTGTGTTGGACCATCCATTCATTCCATAAGAAAAGCTGCTGCTGGCGATTTAATTTCAGCCATTTTATATTACTTAGATCAGTAGTAACCTGATGTCTCGTGAGTCATGAAAGACATTTACCCAAACCGACTAGCTGGTCAGCACACACAAGATCTGGCTTGGAGATTAGTGGAAACCAACCAGGTCAAAATAATCTGTCATTTTAAAACACAGATCATAATCTGTCTGTCCCCTGTATTCCATGATGGTAATGACCAGTGTAGAAGTAATATCCAGGATAGTAATGACCAGTAGTAGTAGTAATATCCAGGATGGTAATGACCAGTAGTAGAAGTAATATCCAGGATGGTAATGACCAGTAGTAGTAGTAATATCCAGGATGGTAATGACCAGTAGTAGAAGTAATATCCAGGATAGTAATGACCAGTAGTAGAAGTAATATCCCAGATGGTAATGACCAGTAGTAGAAGTAATATCCAGGATGGTAATGACCAGTAGTAGAAGTAATATCCAGGATGGTAATGACCAGTAGTAGAAGTAATATCCAGGATGGTAATGACCAGTAGTAGAAGTAATATCCAGGATGGTAATGACCAGTAGTAGAAGTAATATCCCGGATGGTAATGACCAGTAGTAGAAGTAATATCCCGGATGGTAATGACCAGTAGTAGAAGTAATATCCAGGATAGTAATGACCAGTAGTAGAAGTAATATCCAGGATGGTAATGACCAGTAGTAGTAGTAATAACAGCACTATCATCCTATATAGATCCTATATAGAGCAGAGCAGAATAATAACCGTTTAAAATATCAGGAGGAATAGTTTTTTGACTTGCCGCTTTTTGGGGTCTGACACGGTGCCCGTTTTAAAAATCAAAATGTTCATCCAAGTTGGCCAAACTCTTTCGGCCATAACTGCAAATGGCCTCCTTCTCCCCTCAGAACTGACACACCTCACAAAATAGTGATGTGTACAGCACTGGACAGTTACAATGACTGGAGAGTCTTACTGGATACAGTGTCATAAACCCATCAGAGACATTACAAAAACTACGTCAATGGTACCCTATACCCTATTCCTTATGTAGCCCACTACTTTTGGCCCTAGATGAGGAATACAGATGTTGCATCTTAATTTGAGCCAGTTTGCTACAACAGGAAAATAATCCTTGTGGATTATAATTAATGGACATTTTTGTAAAGGGTTGATAAAACATTTTCGTAAGGGGAAAAAAATCAGGTCTTAAATTTCAAAGTGGAAATGAGAAAACTTCAGAAGCCTTGGGAACAGGGTGCCACCCTGGCCAAAAAGTAGTGCCCTATTTGTCTAGGGAATAGGGTGTGATTCGAAGATTGTCTTCGTCGTAGTAATAATATAATTATCATTGTCAACCTGTCAACATTCGTGCTGCAATACAAAGACATTCCGACAGCGTAGCGATGACAACACAGCGACAAAATGGAACCAATGTTGCCTGCACACGTACGTGGCGACCAGCGTACGAGGCGACCAGCGTACGAGGCGACCAGCGTACGTGGCGACCAGCGTACGTGGCGACCAGCGTACGAGGCGACCAGCGTACGTGGCGACCAGCGTACGTGGCGACCAGCGTACGTGGGGACCAGCGTACGTGGGGACCAGCGTACGTGGGGACCAGCGTACGTGGCGACCAGCGTACGTGGCGACCAGCGTACGAGGCGACCAGCGTACGAGGCGACCAGCGTACGTGGCGACCAGCGTACGTGGCGACCAGCGTACGAGGCGACCAGCGTACGTGGAGACCAGCGTACGTGGCGACCAGCGTACGTGGCGACCAGCGTACGTGGGGACCAGCGTACGTGGGGACCAGCGTACGTGGCGACCAGCGTACGTGGCGACCAGCGTACGTGGCGACCAGCGTACGTGGCGACCAGCGTACGTGGCGACCAGCGTACGTGGCGACCAGCGTACGTGGGGACCAGCGTACGTGGGGACCAGCGTACGTGGCGACCAGCGTACGTGGCGACCAGCGTACGTGGCGACCAGCGTACGTGGCGACCAGCGTACGTGGCGACCAGCGTACGTGGCGACCAGCGTACGCGGCCAAGTGGTGATCTCATGGGAATGCACGTATATCTGTGTGTGATTTATCTTGCCACTGTTCTCAGAAAAAGACAGAGGCGGCGTGTGAATATAACGACACCAAATCAAGGGGAAGGCTCAGTCAGGGCAGTGTGTGTGAGCAAGGACCACACGCTGAAAAACCAGCTCATCCTCTGTTTGTGGTCAAGTTTGTCATTTAGTAGAATATAATTCTCTCTCTCTCTCCCTCGTTGGCGAAACATTGGTGGGGCTAGGATCACAGCCCGTGCACCGGGACCACCTCAGATCGTCATAAAAACCACGAGGATCCAGAAATTCAACCATAGATCCATTTGATTACAGTCACGGGGAGGTTGGAGAGAGAAAAAGGGGGGAGCTGCTTGTAACTCAAGCCCAGTTCCTCACCTCAAACTCTGACGCAGACAGCGCAGTGAGTGATGGTGCCCTATTCCCAATATAGTGCCCTACTTTTGACCGGGGCCACATACCA
>NC_074675.1:52261871-52349371 GCF_029448725.1 Salvelinus fontinalis
GCTCCGTCATATCCACCGTGTTCACCCGCGATATCGCTCGGTAACTCGACCCGCCGTTGACACTCCTCTCTCCTCCCGTCGTTCCACCGTTCTCCGTCACTCCGTCCCCTCCTCCATCCTCGCGGATCGTCTCCTCTCCGAACAGTTTCTCCACGTGGTAGTGTACGTATGCCGTGCGGTATTCCGACACGACCCGGAGCGGCCAGGAGAAGAGGAACACTGAGGCTAGCCAGAAGACTCGGGGTCGGGAATACCACGGTTGCCGGGTCGGGTCTGGGAACGCCAGGATATGCTCCCGGAAATCAACGTTCTTTAGATGCATCCCCTCTCGCGCTTCCATGTAATCATCCAGACCCTCGTTGTCTCCGAAGAAGTGTGCTCGCTGGGTGAGGTATGCCGCCTCCGCACGGGCGCTGGCGAAACTGAAACGGAGGAACAATTGATTCATTGATTGATTTGGATTTCATAGCGCTTTTCCAGTAGCAGAAAACAGTCTACGGGTGGGAAACTCAACTCACAAGAAAAGTATATTTTTCTGAATTATTAACAGTGCTTTGTAAATGAATATCTAGAATTCCAAATGTGCGTGTTCACCTGAAACACTTGGTGAAGCGTAACCTGACAGCCGGATGCTCCTGAAGTCCCTGGAGCTCTTTGGAGACGTCTTTAACCCTGTGGCGACCGTAGTCAAACTCAGAGCTGGAGGCGTGGGTGTTAACCCTCTCATGATACACCTGTGACAGAGGGACAGGTTACAGGGGTAATGTAGAGGGGTTACAGAGAGACGGGTTACAGGGGTAATGTAGAGGGGTTATAGAGGGACAGGTTACAGGGGTAATATAGAGGTTATAGAGGGACGGGTTACAGGGGTAATGTTGTAGATGGGGTAGAGAGAGACAGGTTACAGGGGTAATATAGAGGTTATAGAGGGACAGGTTACAGGGGTAATGTTGTAGATGGGGTAGAGAGAGACAGGTTACAGGGGTAATGTAGAGGGGTTACAGAGAGACAGGTTACAGGGGTAATGTAGAGGGGTTACAGAGAGACAGGTTACAGGGGTAATGTAGAGGGGTTATAGAGAGACAGGTTACAGGGGTAATGTAGAGGGGTTACAGAGAGACAGGTTACAGGGGTAATATTGTAGATGGGGTAGAGAGAGACAGGTTACAGGGGTAATATTGTAGGGAGTAGAGAGAGACAGGTTACAGGGGTAATATTGTAGATGGGGTAGAGAGAGACAGGTTACAGGGGTAATATTGTAGATGGGGTAGAGAGAGACAGGTTACAGGGGTAATATTGTAGGGGGTAGAGAGAGACAGGTTACAGGGGTAATATTGTAGGGGGTAGAGAGAGACAGGTTACAGGGGTAATATTGTAGGGGGTAGAGAGAGACAGGTTACAGGGGTAATATTGTAGGGGGTAGAGAGAGACAGGTTACAGGGGTAATATTGTAGGGGGTAGAGAGAGACAGGTTACAGGGGTAATGTAGAGGGGTAGAGAGAGACAGGTTACAGGGGTAATATTGTAGGGGGTAGAGAGAGACAGGTTACAGGGGTAATATTGTAGGGGGTAGAGAGAGACAGGTTACAGGGGTAATGTAGAGGGGTAGAGAGAGACAGGGTACAGGGGTAATATTGTAGGGGGTAGAGAGAGACAGGTTACAGGGGTAATGTAGAGGGGTAGAGAGAGACAGGGTACAGGGGTAATATTGTAGGGGGTAGAGAGAGACAGGTTACAGGGGTAATGTAGAGGGGTAGAGAGAGACAGGTTACAGGGGTAATATTGTAGATGGGGTAGAGAGAGACAGGTTACAGGGGTAATATTGTAGGGGGTAGAGAGAGACAGGTTACAGGGGTAATATTGTAGAGGGGTAGAGAGAGACAGGTTACAGGGGTAATATTGTAGGGGGTAGAGAGAGACAGGTTACAGGGGTAATATTGTAGGGGGTAGAGAGAGACAGGTTACAGGGGTAATATTGTAGGGAGTAGAGAGAGACAGGTTACAGGGGTAATATTGTAGGGTGTAGAGAGAGACAGGTTACAGGGGTAATATTGTAGGGGGTAGAGAGAGACAGGTTACAGGGGTAATGTAGAGGGGTAGAGAGAGACAGGGTACAGGGGTAATATTGTAGGGGGTAGAGAGAGACAGGTTACAGGGGTAATGTAGAGGGGTAGAGAGAGACAGGTTACAGGGGTAATATTGTAGATGGGGTAGAGAGAGACAGGTTACAGGGGTAATATTGTAGGGGGTAGAGAGAGACAGGTTACAGGGGTAATATTGTAGAGGGGTAGAGAGAGACAGGTTACAGGGGTAATATTGTAGGGGGTAGAGAGAGACAGGTTACAGGGGTAATATTGTAGGGGGTAGAGAGAGACAGGTTACAGGGGTAATATTGTAGGGAGTAGAGAGAGACAGGTTACAGGGGTAATATTGTAGGGTGTAGAGAGAGACAGGTTACAGGGGTAATATTGTAGGGGGTAGAGAGAGACAGGTTACAGGGGTAATATTGTAGGGAGTAGAGAGAGACAGGTTACAGGGGTAATATTGTAGAGGGTAGAGAGAGACAGGTTACAGGGGTAATGTAGAGGGGTAGAGAGAGACAGGTTACAGGGGTAATATTGTAGGGGGTAGAGAGAGACAGGTTACAGGGGTAATGTAGAGGGGTAGAGAGAGACAGGGTACAGGGGTAATGTAGAGGGGTAGAGAGAGACAGGTTACAGGGGTAATAGTGTAGGGGGTAGAGAGAGACAGGTTACAGGGGTAATATTGTAGGGGGTAGAGAGAGACAGGTTACAGGGGTAATATTGTAGGGGGTAGAGAGAGACAGGTTACAGGGGTAATATTGTAGGGGGTAGAGAGAGACAGGTTACAGGGGTAATATTGTAGATGGGGTAGAGAGAGACAGGTTACAGGGGTAATATTGTAGGGGATAGAGAGAGACAGGTTACAGGGGTAATATTGTAGGGGTAGAGAGAGACAGGTTACAGGGGTAATAGTGTAGGGAGTAGAGAGAGACAGGTTACAGGGGTAATATTGTAGATGGGGTAGAGAGAGACAGGTTACAGGGGTAATATTGTAGGGGGTAGAGAGAGACAGGTTACAGGGGTAATATTGTAGATGGGGTAGAGAGAGACAGGTTACAGGGGTAATATTGTATGGGGTAGAGAGAGACAGGTTACAGGGGTAATATTGTAGGGGGTAGAGAGAGACAGGTTACAGGGGTAATATTGTAGGGGTAGAGAGAGACAGGTTACAGGGGTAATGTAGAGGCGTTAGAGAGAGACAGGTTACAGGGGTAATATTGTAGGGGGTAGAGAGAGACAGGTTACAGGGGTAATATTGTAGGGGGTAGAGAGAGACAGGTTACAGGGGTAATGTAGAGGCGTTAGAGAGAGACAGGTTACAGGGGTAATATTGTAGGGGGTAGAGAGAGACAGGTTACAGGGGTAATATTGTAGGGGTAGAGAGAGACAGGTTACAGGGGTAATATTGTAGAGGGGTAGAGAGAGACAGGTTACAGGGGTAATATTGTAGGGGGTAGAGAGAGACAGGTTACAGGGGTAATATTGTAGGGGGTAGAGAGAGACAGGTTACAGGGGTAATATTGTAGATGGGGTAGAGAGAGACAGGTTACAGGGGTAATATTGTAGGGAGTAGAGAGAGACAGGTTACAGGGGTAATATTGTAGATGGGGTAGAGAGAGACAGGTTACAGGGGTAATATTGTAGGGGGTAGAGAGAGACAGGTTACAGGGGTAATATTGTAGATGGGTTAGAGAGAGACAGGTTACAGGGGTAATATTGTAGGGGGTAGAGAGAGACAGGTTACAGGGGTAATATTGTAGATGGGGTAGAGAGAGACAGGTTACAGGGGTAATATTGTAGGGGGTAGAGAGAGACAGGTTACAGGGGTAATATTGTAGATGGGTTAGAGAGAGACAGGTTACAGGGGTAATATTGTAGGGGGTAGAGAGAGACAGGTTACAGGGGTAATATAGAGGTTATAGAGAGACAGGTTACAGGGGTAATATTGTAGGGGGTAGAGAGAGACAGGTTACAGGGGTAATATTGTAGATGGGGTAGAGAGAGACAGGTTACAGGGGTAATGTAGACGGGTAGAGAGAGACAGGTTACAGGGGTAATATTGTAGGGGGTAGAGAGAGACAGGTTACAGGGGTAATATTGTAGGGGGTAGAGAGAGACAGGTTACAGGGGTAATGTAGAGGGGTTATAGAGAGACAGGGTACAGGGGTAATATTGTAGGGGGTAGAGAGAGACAGGTTACAGGGGTAATATTGTAGATGGGGTAGAGAGAGACAGGTTACAGGGGTAATATTGTAGGGGGTAGAGAGAGACAGGTTACAGGGGTAATATTGTAGGGGGTAGAGAGAGACAGGTTACAGGGGTAATATTGTAGGGGGTAGAGAGAGACAGGTTACAGGGGTAATATTGTAGGGGGTAGAGAGAGACAGGTTACAGGGGTAATATAGAGGTTATAGAGAGACAGGTTACAGGGGTAATATTGTAGGGGGTAGAGAGAGACAGGTTACAGGGGTAATATTGTAGATGGGGTAGAGAGAGACAGGTTACAGGGGTAATATTGTAGGGGGTAGAGAGAGACAGGTTACAGGGGTAATGTAGACGGGTAGAGAGAGACAGGTTACAGGGGTAATATTGTAGGGGGTAGAGAGAGACAGGTTACAGGGGTAATATTGTAGGGGGTAGAGAGAGACAGGTTACAGGGGTAATATTGTAGGGGGTAGAGAGAGACAGGTTACAGGGGTAATATTGTAGGGGGTAGAGAGAGACAGGTTACAGGGGTAATATTGTAGGGGGTAGAGAGAGACAGGTTACAGGGGTAATATTGTAGGGGATAGAGAGAGACAGGTTACAGGGGTAATATTGTAGGGGGTAGAGAGAGACAGGTTACAGGGGTAATATTGTAGGGGGTAGAGAGAGACAGGTTACAGGGGTAATATTGTAGGGGGTAGAGAGAGACAGGTTACAGGGGTAATATTGTAGAGGGGTAGAGAGAGACAGGTTACAGGGGTAATATTGTAGGGGGTAGAGAGAGACAGGTTACAGGGGTAATATTGTAGATGGGGTAGAGAGAGACAGGTTACAGGGGTAATATTGTAGGGGGTAGAGAGAGACAGGTTACAGGGGTAATATAGAGGTTATAGAGAGACAGGTTACAGGGGTAATATTGTAGGGGGTAGAGAGAGACAGGTTACAGGGGTAATATTGTAGGGGGTAGAGAGAGACAGGTTACAGGGGTATTATTGTATTGGGTAGAGAGAGACAGGTTACAGGGGTAATATAGAGGGGGTAGAGAGAGAGACAGGTTACAGGGGTAATATTGTAGATGGGGTAGAGAGAGACAGGTTACAGGGGTAATATTGTAGGGGGTAGAGAGAGACAGGTTACAGGGGTAATGTTGTAGGGGGTAGACAGAGACAGGTTACAGGGGTAATATTGTAGGGGGTAGAGAGAGACAGGTTACAGGGGTAATATTGTAGGGGGTAGAGAGAGACAGGTTACAGGGGTAATGCTGTAGGGGGTAGAGAGAGACAGGTTACAGGGGTAATATTGTAGGGGTAGAGAGAGACTGGTTACAGGGGTAATGCTGTAGGGGGTAGAGAGAGACAGGTTACAGGGGTAATATTGTAGGGGTAGAGAGAGACTGGTTACAGGGGTAATATTGTAGGGGGTAGAGAGAGACAGGTTACAGGGGTAATATTGAAGGGGTAGAGAGAGACAGGTTACAGGGGTAATATTGTAGGGGTAGAGAGAGACAGGTTACAGGGGTAATGTTGAAGGGGTAGAGAGAGACAGGTTACAGGGGTAATATTGTAGGGGGTAGAGAGAGACAGGGTACAGGGGTAATATTGTAGATGGGGTAGAGAGAGACAGGTTACAGGGGTAATATTGAAGGGGTAGAGAGAGACAGGTTACAGGGGTAATATTGTAGGGGGTAGAGAGAGACAGGTTACAGGGGTAATATTGTAGGGAGTAGAGAGAGACAGGTTACAGGGGTAATATTGTAGATGGGGTAGAGAGAGACAGGTTACAGGGGTAATATTGTATGGGGTAGAGAGAGACAGGTTACAGGGGTAATATTGTAGGGGTAGAGAGAGACAGGTTACAGGGGTAATGTAGAGGCGTTAGAGAGAGACAGGTTACAGGGGTAATATTGTAGGGGGTAGAGAGAGACAGGTTACAGGGGTAATATTGTAGGGGGTAGAGAGAGACAGGTTACAGGGGTAATGTAGAGGCGTTAGAGAGAGACAGGTTACAGGGGTAATATTGTAGGGGGTAGAGAGAGACAGGTTACAGGGGTAATATTGTAGGGGTAGAGAGAGACAGGTTACAGGGGTAATATTGTAGAGGGGTAGAGAGAGACAGGTTACAGGGGTAATATTGTAGGGGGTAGAGAGAGACAGGTTACAGGGGTAATATTGTAGATGGGTTAGAGAGAGACAGGTTACAGGGGTAATATTGTAGGGGGTAGAGAGAGACAGGTTACAGGGGTAATATTGTAGATGGGGTAGAGAGAGACAGGTTACAGGGGTAATATTGTAGGGGGTAGAGAGAGACAGGTTACAGGGGTAATATTGTAGGGGGTAGAGAGAGACAGGTTACAGGGGTAATATAGAGGTTATAGAGAGACAGGTTACAGGGGTAATATTGTAGGGGGTAGAGAGAGACAGGTTACAGGGGTAATATTGTAGATGGGGTAGAGAGAGACAGGTTACAGGGGTAATGTAGACGGGTAGAGAGAGACAGGTTACAGGGGTAATATTGTAGGGGGTAGAGAGAGACAGGTTACAGGGGTAATATTGTAGATGGGGTAGAGAGAGACAGGTTACAGGGGTAATATTGTAGGGGGTAGAGAGAGACAGGTTACAGGGGTAATGTAGAGGGGTTATAGAGAGACAGGGTACAGGGGTAATATTGTAGGGGGTAGAGAGAGACAGGTTACAGGGGTAATATTGTAGATGGGGTAGAGAGAGACAGGTTACAGGGGTAATATTGTAGGGGGTAGAGAGAGACAGGTTACAGGGGTAATATTGTAGGGGGTAGAGAGAGACAGGTTACAGGGGTAATATTGTAGGGGGTAGAGAGAGACAGGTTACAGGGGTAATATTGTAGGGGGTAGAGAGAGACAGGTTACAGGGGTAATATTGTAGGGGGTAGAGAGAGACAGGTTACAGGGGTAATATTGTAGGGGGTAGAGAGAGACAGGTTACAGGGGTAATATTGTAGGGGGTAGAGAGAGACAGGTTACAGGGGTAATAGTGTAGGGGGTAGAGAGAGACAGGTTACAGGGGTAATATTGTAGGGGGTAGAGAGAGACAGGTTACAGGGGTAATATAGAGGTTATAGAGAGACAGGTTACAGGGGTAATATTGTAGGGGGTAGAGAGAGACAGGTTACAGGGGTAATATTGTAGATGGGGTAGAGAGAGACAGGTTACAGGGGTAATATTGTAGGGGGTAGAGAGAGACAGGTTACAGGGGTAATATTGTAGGGGGTAGAGAGAGACAGGTTACAGGGGTAATGTTGTAGGGGGTAGAGAGAGACAGGTTACAGGGGTAATATTGTAGGGGGTAGAGAGAGACAGGTTACAGGGGTAATGTAGACGGGTAGAGAGAGACAGGTTACAGGGGTAATATTGTAGGGGGTAGAGAGAGACAGGTTACAGGGGTAATATTGTAGGGGGTAGAGAGAGACAGGTTACAGGGGTAATAGTGTAGGGGGTAGAGAGAGACAGGTTACAGGGGTAATATTGTAGGGGGTAGAGAGAGACAGGGTACAGGGGTAATGTAGAGGGGTTATAGAGAGACAGGGTACAGGGGTAATATTGTAGGGGGTAGAGAGAGACAGGTTACAGGGGTAATATTGTAGATGGGGTAGAGAGAGACAGGTTACAGGGGTAATGTAGATGGGTAGAGAGAGACAGGTTACAGGGGTAATATTGTAGATGGGGTAGAGAGAGACAGGTTACAGGGGTAATATTGTAGGGGGTAGAGAGAGACAGGTTACAGGGGTAATATTGTAGGGGGTAGAGAGAGACAGGTTACAGGGGTAATATTGTAAGGGGTAGAGAGAGACAGGTTACAGGGGTAATATTGTAGGGGGTAGAGAGAGACAGGTTACAGGGGTAATATTGTAGATGGGGTAGAGAGAGACAGGTTACAGGGGTAATATTGTAGGGGGTAGAGAGAGACGGGGTACAGGGGTAATATTGTAGGGGGTAGAGAGAGACAGGTTACAGGGGTAATATTGTATTGGGTAGAGAGAGACAGGTTACAGGGGTAATATTGTAGGGGGTAGAGAGAGACAGGTTACAGGGGTAATGTAGACGGGTAGAGAGAGACAGGTTACAGGGGTAATATTGTAGGGGGTAGAGAGACACAGGTTACAGGGGTAATATTGTATTGGGTGAGAGAGACAGGTTACAGGGTTAATATAGAGGGGGTAGAGAGAGACAGGTTACAGGGGTAATATTGTAGATGGGGTAGAGAGAGACAGGTTACAGGGGTAATATTGTAGGGGGTAGAGAGAGACAGGTTACAGGGGTAATATTGTAGGGGGTAGAGAGAGACAGGGTACAGGGGTAATATTGTATGGGGTAGAGAGAGACAGGTTACAGGGGTAATATAGAGGGGTTATAGAGAGAGACAGGTTACAGGGGTAATATTGTAGATGGGGTAGAGAGAGACAGGTTACAGGGGTAATATTGTAGATGGGGTAGAGAGAGACAGGTTACAGGGGTAATATTGTATGGGGTAGAGAGAGACAGGTTACAGGGGTAATATTGTAGGGGGTAGAGAGAGACAGGTTACAGGGGTAATATTGTAGGGGGTAGAGAGAGACAGGTTACAGGGGTAATGTAGAGGCGTTAGAGAGAGACAGGTTACAGGGGTAATATTGTATGGGGTAGAGAGAGACAGGTTACAGGGGTAATATTGTGGGGGGTAGAGAGAGACAGGGTACAGGGGTAATATTGTAGGGGGTAGAGAGAGACAGGTTACAGGGGTAATATTGTAGGGGGTAGAGAGAGACAGGTTACAGGGGTAATGTTGTAGGGAGTAGAGAGAGACAGGTTACAGGGGTAATATTGTAGGGGGTAGAGAGAGACAGGTTACAGGGGTAATATTGTAGGGGGTAGAGAGAGACAGGTTACACGGGTAATATTGTAGGGGGTAGAGAGAGACAGGTTACAGGGGTAATATTGTAGGGGTTAGAGAGAGACAGGTTACAGGGGTAATGTAGACGGGTAGAGAGAGACTGGTTACAGGGGTAATATAGAGGGGGTAGAGAGAGACAGGTTACAGGGGTAATATTGTAGATGGGGTAGAGAGAGACAGGTTACAGGGGTAATATTGAAGATGGGGTAGAGAGACAGGTTACAGGGGTAATAGTGTAGGGGGTAGAGAGAGACAGGTTACAGGGGTAATATTGTAGGGGGTAGAGAGAGACAGGTTACAGGGGTAATATTGTAGGGGGTAGAGAGAGACAGGGTACAGGGGTAATATTGTAGGGGGTAGAGAGAGACAGGTTACAGGGGTAATATTGTAGGGGGTAGAGAGAGACAGGTTACAGGGGTAATATTGTAGATGGGGTAGAGAGAGCCAGGTTACAGGAGTAATATTGTAGGGGGTAGAGAGAGACAGGTTACAGGGGTAATATTGTAGGGGGTAGAGAGAGACAGGTTACAGGGGTAATATTGTAGGGGGTAGAGAGAGACAGGTTACAGGGGTAATATTGTAGGGGGTAGAGAGAGACAGGTTACAGGGGTAATATTGTAGGGGGTAGAGAGAGACAGGTTACAGGGGTAATATTGTAGGGGGTAGAGAGAGACAGGTTACAGGGGTAATATTGTAGGGGGTAGAGAGAGACAGGTTACAGGGGTAATGTAGACGGGTAGAGAAAGACAGGTTACAGGGGTAATATTGTAGATGGGGTAGAGAGAGACAGGTTACAGGGGTAATATTGTAGGGGGTAGAGAGAGACAGGTTACAGGGGTAATATTGTATTGGGTAGAGAGAGACAGGTTACAGGGGTAATATTGTAGATGGGGTAGAGAGAGACAGGTTACAGGGGTAATATTGTAGGGGGTAGAGAGAGACAGGTTACAGGGGTAATATTGTAGGGGGTAGAGAGAGACAGGGTACAGGGGTAATATTGTAGATGGGGTAGAGAGAGACAGGTTACAGGGGTAATATTGTAGGGGGTAGAGAGAGACAGGTTACAGGGGTAATATAGAGGTTATAGAGAGACAGGTTACAGGGGTAATATTGTAGGGGGTAGAGAGAGACAGGTTACAGGGGTAATATTGTAGATGGGGTAGAGAGAGACAGGTTACAGGGGTAATATTGTATGGGGTAGAGAGAGACAGGTTACAGGGGTAATATTGTATGGGGTAGAGAGAGACAGGTTACAGGGGTAATATTGTATGGGGTAGAGAGAGACAGGTTACAGGGGTAATATTGTAGGGGGTAGAGAGAGACAGGTTACAGGGGTAATGTAGAGGCGTTAGAGAGAGACAGGTTACAGGGGTAATATTGTAGAGGGGTAGAGAGAGACAGGTTACAGGGGTAATGTAGAGGCGTTATAGAGAGACAGGTTACAGGGGTAATAGTGTAGGGGGTAGAGAGAGACAGGTTACAGGGGTAATATTGTAGAGGGGTAGAGAGAGACAGGTTACAGGGGTAATATTGTAGGGAGTAGAGAGAGACAGGTTACAGGGGTAATATTGTAGGGGGTAGAGAGAGACAGGTTACAGGGGTAATATTGTAGGGGGTAGAGAGAGACAGGTTACAGGGGTAATATTGTAGGGGGTAGAGAGAGACAGGTTACAGGGGTAATATTGTAGGGGGTAGAGAGAGACAGGTTACAGGGGTAATATTGTAGGGAGTAGAGAGAGACAGGTTACAGGGGTAATATTGTAGGGGGTAGAGAGAGACAGGTTACAGGGGTAATATTGTAGATGGGTTAGAGAGAGACAGGTTACAGGGGTAATATTGTAGGGGGTAGAGAGAGACAGGTTACAGGGGTAAAATAGAGGTTATAGAGAGACAGGTTACAGGGGTAATATTGTAGGGGGTAGAGAGAGACAGGTTACAGGGGTAATATTGTAGGGGGTAGAGAGAGACAGGTTACAGGGGTAATATTGTAGGGGGTAGAGAGAGACAGGTTACAGGGGTAATATTGTAGATGGGGTAGAGAGAGACAGGTTACAGGGGTAATGTAGACGGGTAGAGAGAGACAGGTTACAGGGGTAATATTGTAGGGGGTAGAGAGAGACAGGTTACAGGGGTAATATTGTAGGGGGTAGAGAGAGACAGGTTACAGGGGTAATGTAGAGGGGTTATAGAGAGACAGGGTACAGGGGTAATATTGTAGGGGGTAGAGAGAGACAGGTTACAGGGGTAATATTGTAGATGGGGTAGAGAGAGACAGGTTACAGGGGTAATATTGTAGGGGGTAGAGAGAGACAGGTTACAGGGGTAATGTTGTAGGGGGTAGAGAGAGACAGGTTACAGGGGTAATATTGTAGGGGGTAGAGAGAGACAGGTTACAGGGGTAATATTGTAGGGGGTAGAGAGAGACAGGGTACAGGGGTAAGGTTGTAGGGGGTAGAGAGAGACAGGTTACAGGGGTAATATTGTAGATGGGGTAGAGAGAGACAGGTTACAGGGGTAATATTGTAGGGGGTAGAGAGAGACAGGTTACAGGGGTAATATTGTAGATGGGGTAGAGAGAGACAGGTTACAGGGGTAATATTGTAGGGGGTAGAGAGAGACAGGTTACAGGGGTAATATTGTAGGGGGTAGAGAGAGACAGGTTACAGGGGTAATATTGTAGGGGGTAGAGAGAGACAGGTTACAGGGGTAATATTGTAGGGAGTAGAGAGAGACAGGTTACAGGGGTAATATTGTAGGGGGTAGAGAGAGACAGGTTACAGGGGTAATATTGTAGGGGGTAGAGAGAGACAGGTTACAGGGGTAATATTGTAGGGGGTAGAGAGAGACAGGTTACAGGGGTAAGGTTGTAGGGGGTAGAGAGAGACAGGTTACAGGGGTAATATTGTAGGGGGTAGAGAGAGACAGGTTACAGGGGTAATGTAGACGGGTAGAGAGAGACAGGTTACAGGGGTAATATTGTAGATGGGGTAGAGAGAGACAGGTTACAGGGGTAATATTGTAGATGGGGTAGAGAGAGACAGGTTACAGGGGTAATATTGTAGGGGGTAGAGAGAGACAGGCTACAGGGGTAATATTGTAGATGGGGTAGAGAGAGACAGGTTACAGGGGTAATATTGTAGGGGGTAGAGAGAGACAGGCTACAGGGGTAATATTGTAGATGGGGTAGAGAGAGACAGGTTACAGGGGTAATATTGTATGGGGTAGAGAGACAGGTTACAGGGGTAATATTGTAGGGGGTAGAGAGAGACAGGTTACAGGGGTAATATTGTAGGGGGTAGAGAGAGACAGGTTACAGGGGTAATGTAGAGGCGTTAGAGAGAGACAGGTTACAGGGGTAATATTGTAGGGGGTAGAGAGAGACAGGTTACAGGGGTAATATTGTAGATGGGGTAGAGAGAGACAGGTTACATGGGTAATATTGTAGGGGGTAGAGAGAGACAGGTTACAGGGGTAATATTGTAGGGGGTAGAGAGAGACAGGTTACATGGGTAATATTGTAGGGGGTAGAGAGAGACAGGTTACAGGGGTAATATTGTAGATGGGGTAGAGAGAGACAGGTTACAGGGGTAATATTGTAGGGGGTAGAGAGAGACAGGTTACAGGGGTAATATTGTAGGGGGTAGAGAGAGACAGGTTACAGGGGTAATATTGTAGGGGGTAGAGAGAGACAGGTTACAGGGGTAATATTGTAGGGGGTAGAGAGAGACAGGTTACAGGGGTAATATTGTAGGGGGTAGAGAGAGACAGGTTACAGGGGTAATATTGTAGGGGGTAGAGAGAGACAGGTTACAGGGGTAATATTGTAGGGGGTAGAGAGAGACAGGGTACAGGGGTAATATTGTAGATGGGGTAGAGAGAGACAGGTTACAGGGGTAATATTGTAGATGGGGTAGAGAGAGCCAGGTTACAGGGGTAATATTGTAGATGGGGTAGAGAGAGACAGGTTACAGGGGTAATATTGTAGGGGGTAGAGAGAGACAGGTTACAGGGGTAATATTGTAGGGGGTAGAGAGAGACAGGTTACAGGGGTAATATTGTAGATGGGGTAGAGAGAGACAGGGTACAGGGGTAATATTGTAGATGGGGTAGAGAGAGACAGGTTACAGGGGTAATATTGTAGGGGGTAGAGAGAGACAGGTTACAGGGGTAATATTGTAGGGGGTAGAGAGAGACAGGTTACAGGGGTAATATTGTAGGGGTAGAGAGAGACAGGTTACAGGGGTAATATTGTAGGGTGTAGAGAGAGACAGGTTACAGGGGTAATATTGTAGGGGGTAGAGAGAGACAGGTTACAGGGGTAATATTGAAGGGGTAGAGAGAGACAGGTTACAGGGGTAATATTGTAGGGGGTAGAGAGAGACAGGTTACAGGGGTAATATTGTAGATGGGGTAGAGAGAGACAGGGTACAGGGGTAATATTGTAGATGGGGTAGAGAGAGACAGGTTACAGGGGTAATATTGTAGGGGGTAGAGAGAGACAGGTTAAAGGGGTAATATTGTAGGGGGTAGAGAGAGACAGGTTACAGGGGTAATATTGTAGGGGTAGAGAGAGACAGGTTACAGGGGTAATATTGTAGGGGGTAGAGAGAGACAGGTTACAGGGGTAATATTGAAGGGGTAGAGAGAGACAGGTTACAGGGGTAATATTGTAGGGGGTAGAGAGAGACAGGTTACAGGGGTAATATTGTAGGGGGTAGAGAGAGACAGGTTACAGGGGTAATATTGTAGATGGGGTAGAGAGAGACAGGTTACAGGCGTAAGGTTGTAGATGGGGTAGAGAGAGACAGGTTACAGGGGTAATAGTGTAGGGGTAGAGAGAGACAGGTTACAGGGGTAATATTGTAGGGGGTAGAGAGAGACAGGTTACAGGGGTAATATTGTAGGGAGAAGAGAGAGACAGGTTACAGGGGTAATATTGTAGGGGGTAGAGAGAGACAGGTTACAGGGGTAATATTGTAGGGGGTAGAGAGAGACAGGTTACAGGGGTAATATTGTAGGGGGTAGAGAGAGACAGGTTACAGGGGTAATATTATAGGGGGTAGAGAGAGACAGGTTACAGGGGTAATATTGTAGGGGGTAGAGAGAGACAGGTTACAGGGGTAATATTGTAGGGGGTAGAGAGAGACAGGTTACAGGGGTAATGTAGACGGGTAGAGAGAGACAGGTTACAGGGGTAATATTGTAGATGGGGTAGAGAGAGACAGGTTACAGGGGTAATATTGTAGGGGGTAGAGAGAGACAGGTTACAGGGGTAATATTGTATTGGGTAGAGAGAGACAGGTTACAGGGGTAATATAGAGGGGGTAGAGAGAGACAGGTTACAGGGGTAATATTGTAGATGGGGTAGAGAGAGACAGGTTACAGGGGTAATATTGTAGGGGGTAGAGAGAGACAGGTTACAGGGGTAATATTGTAGGGGGTAGAGAGAGACAGGTTACAGGGGTAATATTGTAGGGGGTAGAGAGAGACAGGTTACAGGGGTAATATTGTAGGGTGTAGAGAGAGACAGGTTACAGGGGTAATAGTGTAGGGGGTAGAGAGAGACAGGTTACAGGGGTAATATTGTAGGGAGTAGAGAGAGACAGGTTACAGGGGTAATATTGTAGGGGGTAGAGAGAGACAGGTTACAGGGGTAATATTGTAGGGTGTAGAGAGAGACAGGTTACAGGGGTAATAGTGTAGGGGGTAGAGAGAGACAGGTTACAGGGGTAATATTGTAGGGGGTAGAGAGAGACAGGGTACAGGGGTAATATTGTAGGGGGTAGAGAGAGACAGGTTACAGGGGTAAAATAGAGGTTATAGAGAGACAGGTAACAGGGTTAATATTGTAGGGGGTAGAGAGAGACAGGTTACAGGGGTAATATTGTAGATGGGGTAGAGAGAGACAGGTTACAGGGGTAATGTAGACGGGTAGAGAGAGACAGGTTACAGGGGTAATATTGTAGGGGGTAGAGAGAGACAGGTTACAGGGGTAATATTGTAGGGGGTAGAGAGAGACAGGTTACAGGGGTAAAATAGAGGTTATAGAGAGACAGGTTACAGGGGTAATATTGTAGGGGGTAGAGAGAGACAGGTTACAGGGGTAATATTGTAGATGGGGTAGAGAGAGACAGGTTACAGGGGTAATGTAGACGGGTAGAGAGAGACAGGTTACAGGGGTAATATTGTAGGGGGTAGAGAGAGACAGGTTACAGGGGTAATATTGTATGGGGTAGAGAGAGACAGGTTACAGGGGTAATGTAGAGGGGTTATAGAGAGACAGGGTACAGGGGTAATATTGTAGGGGGTAGAGAGAGACAGGTTACAGGGGTAATATTGTAGGGGGTAGAGAGAGACAGGTTACAGGGGTAATATTGTAGGGGGTAGAGAGAGACAGGTTACAGGGGTAATATAGAGGTTATAGAGAGACAGGTTACAGGGGTAATATTGTAGGGGTAGAGAGAGACAGGTTACAGGGGTAATATTGTAGGGGGTAGAGAGAGACAGGTTACAGGGGTAATATTGTAGGGGGTAGAGAGAGACAGGTTACAGGGGTAATATTGTAGGGGGTAGAGAGAGACAGGTTACAGGGGTAATAGTGTAGGGGGTAGAGAGAGACAGGTTACAGGGGTAATATAGAGGGGGTAGAGAGAGACAGGTTACAGGGGTAATATTGTATTGGGTAGAGAGAGACAGGTTACAGGGGTAATATTGTATTGGGTAGAGAGACAGGTTACAGGGGTAATATTGTAGGGGGTAGAGAGAGACAGGTTACAGGGGTAATATTGTATTGGGTAGAGAGAGACAGGTTACAGGGGTAATATAGAGGGGGTAGAGAGAGACAGGTTACAGGGGTAATATTGTAGATGGGGTAGAGAGAGACAGGTTACAGGGGTAATATTGTAGGGGGTAGAGAGAGACAGGTTACAGGGGTAATATTGTAGGGGGTAGAGAGAGACAGGGTACAGGGGTAATATTGTAGGGGGTAGAGAGAGACAGGTTACAGGGGTAATATTGTAGGGTGTAGAGAGAGACAGGTTACAGGGGTAATATTGTAGGGGGTAGAGAGAGACAGGTTACAGGGGTAATATTGTAGATGGGGTAGAGAGAGACAGGTTACAGGGGTAATGTAGACGGGTAGAGAGAGACAGGTTACAGGGGTAATGTAGACGGGTAGAGAGAGACAGGTTACAGGGGTAATATTGTAGGGGGTAGAGAGAGACAGGTTACAGGGGTAATATTGTAGATGGGGTAGAGAGAGACAGGTTACAGGGGTAATGTAGACGGGTAGAGAGAGACAGGTTACAGGGGTAATATTGTAGGGGGTAGAGAGAGACAGGTTACAGGGGTAATATAGAGGGGGTAGAGAGAGACAGGTTACAGGGGTAATATTGTAGGGGGTAGAGAGAGACAGGTTACAGGGGTAATATTGTAGATGGGGTAGAGAGAGACAGGTTACCGGGGTTATATTGTAGGGGGTAGAGAGAGACAGGTTACAGGGGTAATATTGTAGGGGGTAGAGAGAGACAGGTTACAGGGGTAATATTGTAGGGGGTAGAGAGAGACAGGTTACAGGGGTAAAATAGAGGTTATAGAGAGACAGGTTACAGGGGTAATATTGTAGGGGGTAGAGAGAGACAGGTTACAGGGGTAATATTGTAGATGGGGTAGAGAGAGACAGGTTACAGGGGTAATGTAGACGGGTAGAGAGAGACAGGTTACAGGGGTAATATTGTAGGGGGTAGAGAGAGACAGGTTACAGGGGTAATATTGTAGGGGGTAGAGAGAGACAGGTTACAGGGGTAATATTGTAGGGGGTAGAGAGAGACAGGTTACAGGGGTAATACTGTAGGGGGTAGAGAGAGACAGATTACAGGGGTAATGTTGTAGATGGGGTAGAGAGAGACAGGTTACAGGGGTAATATAGAGGTTATAGAGAGACAGGTTACAGGGGTAATATTGTAGGGGGTAGAGAGAGACAGGTTACAGGGGTAATATTGTAGGGGGTAGAGAGAGACAGGTTACAGGGGTAATATTGTAGGGGGTAGAGAGAGACAGGTTACAGGGGTAATATTGTAGGGGGTAGAGAGAGACAGGTTACAGGGGTAATGTAGACGGGTAGAGAGAGACAGGTTACAGGGGTAATATTGTAGATGGGGTAGAGAGAGACAGGTTACAGGGGTAATATTGTAGGGGGTAGAGAGAGACAGGTTACAGGGGTAATATTGTAGGGGGTAGAGAGAGACAGGTTACAGGGGTAATATTGTAGGGGGTGGAGAGAGACAGGTTACAGGGGTAATATAGAGGGGGTAGAGAGAGACAGGTTACAGGGGTAATATTGTAGATGGGGTAGAGAGAGACAGGTTACAGGGGTAATATTGTAGATGGGGTAGAGAGAGACAGGTTACAGGGGTAATATTGTAGGGGGTAGAGAGAGACAGGTTACAGGGGTAATATTGTAGGGGGTAGAGAGAGACAGGTTACAGGGGTAATGTAGAGGCGTTAGAGAGAGACAGGTTACAGGGGTAATATTATAGGGGGTAGAGAGAGACAGGTTACAGGGGTAATATTGTAGGGGGTAGAGAGAGACAGGTTACAGGGGTAATATTGTAGGGGGTAGAGAGAGACAGGTTACAGGGGTAATATTGTAGATGGGGTAGAGAGAGACAGGTTACATGGGTAATATTGTAGGGGGTAGAGAGAGACAGGTTACAGGGGTAATATTGTAGGGGGTAGAGAGAGACAGGTTACATGGGTAATATTGTAGGGGGTAGAGAGAGACAGGTTACAGGGGTAATATTGTAGATGGGGTAGAGAGAGACAGGTTACAGGGGTAATATTGTAGGGGGTAGAGAGAGACAGGTTACAGGGGTAATATTGTAGGGGGTAGAGAGAGACAGGTTACAGGGGTAATATTGTAGGGAGTAGAGAGAGACAGGTTACAGGGGTAATATTGTAGGGGGTAGAGAGAGACAGGTTACAGGGGTAATATTGTAGATGGGGTAGAGAGAGACAGGTTACATGGGTAATATTGTAGGGGGTAGAGAGAGACAGGTTACCGGGGTTATATTGTAGGGGGTAGAGAGAGACAGGGTACAGGGGTAATATTGTAGGGGGTAGAGAGAGACAGGTTACATGGGTAATATTGTAGGGGGTAGAGAGAGACAGGTTACATGGGTAATATTGTAGGGGGTAGAGAGAGACAGGTTACAGGGGTAATATTGTAGATGGGGTAGAGAGAGCCAGGTTACTTAGGTAATATTGTAGATGGGGTAGAGAGAGACAGGTTACAGGGGTAATATTGTAGGGGGTAGAGAGAGACAGGTTACAGGGGTAATATTGTAGATGGGGTAGAGAGAGACAGGTTACAGGGGTAATATTGTAGGGGGTAGAGAGAGACAGGTTACAGGGGTAATATTGTAGGGGGTAGAGAGAGACAGGTTACAGGGGTAATATTGTAGGGGTAGAGAGAGACTGGTTACAGGGGTAATATTGTAGGGGGTAGAGAGAGACAGGTTACAGGGGTAATATTGAAGGGGTAGAGAGAGACAGGTTACAGGGGTAATATTGTAGGGGGTAGAGAGAGACAGGTTACAGGGGTAATATTGTAGGGGGTAGAGAGAGACAGGTTACAGGCGTAAGGTTGTAGATGGGGTAGAGAGAGACAGGTTACAGGGGTAATATAGAGGGGTTATAGAGAGAGACAGGTTACAGGGGTAATATTGTAGGGAGTAGAGAGAGACAGGTTACAGGGGTAATATTGTAGGGGGTAGAGAGAGACAGGTTACAGGGGTAATATTGTAGGGGGTATAGAGAGACAGGTTACAGGGGTAATATTGTAGGGGGTAGAGAGAGACAGGTTACAGGGGTAATATTGTAGGGGGTAGAGAGAGACAGGTTACAGGGGTAATATTGTAGATGGGGTAGAGAGAGACAGGTTACAGGGGTAATATTGTAGGGGGTAGAGAGAGACAGGTTACAGGGGTAATGTAGAGGGGGTAGAGAGAGACAGGTTACAGGGGTAATATTGTAGAGGGTAGAGAGAGACAGGTTACAGGGGTAATATTGTAGGGGGTAGAGAGAGACAGGTTACAGGGGTAATATTGTAGAGGGTAGAGAGAGACAGGTTACAGGGGTAATATTGTAGATGGGGTAGAGAGAGACAGGTTACAGGGGTAATATTGTAGAGGGTAGAGAGAGACAGGTTACAGGGGTAATATTGTAGGGGGTAGAGAGAGACAGGTTACAGGGGTAATATTGTAGAGGGTAGAGAGAGACAGGTTACAGGGGTAATATTGTAGATGGGGTAGAGAGAGACAGGTTACAGGGGTAATATTGTAGAGGGTAGAGAGAGACAGGTTACAGGGGTAATATTGTAGATGGGGTAGAGAGAGACAGGTTACAGGGGTAATATTATAGGGAGTAGAGAGAGACAGGTTACAGGGGTAATATTGTAGGGGGTAGAGAGAGACAGGTTACAGGGGTAATATTGTAGAGGGTAGAGAGAGACAGGTTACAGGGGTAATATTGTAGGGGGTAGAGAGAGACAGGTTACAGGGGTAATATTGTAGGGAGTAGAGAGAGACAGGTTACAGGGGTAATATTGTAGGGGGTAGAGAGAGACAGGTTACAGGGGTAATATAGAGGGGTTATAGAGAGAGACAGGTTACAGGGGTAATATTGTAGGGGGTAGAGAGAGACAGGTTACAGGGGTAATATTGTAGGGGGTAGAGAGAGACAGGTTACAGGGGTAATATTGTAGATGGGGTAGAGAGAGACAGGTTACAGGGGTAATATTGTAGATGGGATAGAGAGAGACAGGTTACAGGGGTAATATTATAGGGAGTAGAGAGAGACAGGTTACAGGGGTAATATTGTAGGGAGTAGAGAGAGACAGGTTACAGGGGTAATATTGTAGATGGGATAGAGAGAGACAGGTTACAGGGGTAATATTATAGGGAGTAGAGAGAGACAGGTTACAGGGGTAATATTGTAGGGAGTAGAGAGAGACAGGTTACAGGGGTAATATTGTAGGGAGTAGAGAGAGACAGGTTACAGGGGTAATATTGTAGGGGGTAGAGAGAGACAGGTTACAGGGGTAATATTGTAGGGGGTAGAGAGAGACAGGTTACAGGGGTAATATTGTAGATGGGATAGAGAGAGACAGGTTACAGGGGTAATATTATAGGGAGTAGAGAGAGACAGGTTACAGGGGTAATATTGTAGGGAGTAGAGAGAGACAGGTTACAGGGGTAATATTGTAGGGGGTAGAGAGAGACAGGTTACAGGGGTAATATTGTAGGGAGTAGAGAGAGACAGGTTACAGGGGTAATATTGTAGGGGGTAGAGAGAGACAGGTTACAGGGGTAATATTGTAGGGGGTAGAGAGAGACAGGTTACAGGGGTAATATTGTAGATGGGGTAGAGAGAGACAGGTTACAGGGGTAATATTGTAGGGGGTAGAGAGAGACAGGTTACAGGGGTAATATTGTAGGGGGTAGAGAGAGACAGGTTACAGGGGTAAAATTGTAGGGGGTAGAGAGAGACAGGTTACAGGGGTAATATTGTAGATGGGGTAGAGAGAGACAGGTTACAGGGGTAATATTGTAGGGGGTAGAGAGAGACAGGGTACAGGGGTAATATTGTAGGGGGTAGAGAGAGACAGGTTACAGGGGTAATAGTGTAGGGGGTAGAGAGAGACAGGTTACAGGGGTAATATTGTAGGGGGTAGAGAGAGACAGGTTACAGGGGTAATAGTGTAGGGGGTAGAGAGAGACAGGTTACAGGGGTAATATTGTAGATGGAGTAGAGAGAGACAGGTTACAGGGGTAATATTGTAGGGGGTAGAGAGAGACAGGTTACAGGGGTAATATTGTAGGGGGTAGAGAGAGACAGGTTACAGGGGTAATGTAGAGGGGGTACAGAGAGACAGGTTACAGGGGTAATATTGTAGGGGGTAGAGAGAGACAGGTTACAGGGGTAATATTGTAGGGGGTAGAGAGAGACAGGTTACAGGGGTAATATTGTAGGGAGTAGAGAGAGACAGGTTACATGGGTAATATTGTAGGGGGTAGAGAGAGACAGGTTACAGGGGTAATATTGTAGGGGGTAGAGAGAGACAGGTTACAGGGGTAATATTGTAGGGGGTAGAGAGAGACAGGTTACAGGGGTAATATTGTAGATGGGGTAGAAAGAGACAGGTTACAGGGGTAATATTGTAGATGGGGTAGAGAGAGACAGGTTACAGGGGTAATATTGTAGGGGGTAGAGAGAGACAGGTTACAGGGGTAATATTGTAGGGGGTAGAGAGAGACAGGTTACAGGGGTAATATTGTAGATGGGGTAGAGAGAGACAGGTTACAGGGGTAATATTGTAGGGGGTAGAGAGAGACAGGTTACAGGGGTAATATTGTAGGGGGTAGAGAGAGACAGGTTACAGGGGTAATATTGTAGGGGGTAGAGAGAGACAGGTTACAGGGGTAATATTGTAGGGAGAAGAGAGAGACAGGTTACAGGGGTAATATTGTAGGGGGTAGAGAGAGACAGGTTACAGGGGTAATATTGTAGATGGGGTAGAGAGAGACAGGTTACAGGGGTAATATTGTAGGGGGTAGAGAGAGACAGGTTACAGGGGTAATATTGTAGGGGGTAGAGAGAGACAGGTTACAGGGGTAATATTGTAGATGGGGTAGAGAGAGACAGGTTACAGGGGTAATATTGTAGGGAGTAGAGAGAGACAGGTTACAGGGGTAATGTTGTAGGGGGTAGAGAGAGACAGGTTACAGGGGTAATATTGTAGGGGGTAGAGAGAGACAGGTTACAGGGGTAATATTGTAGGGGGTAGAGAGAGACAGGTTACAGGGGTAATATTGAAGATGGGGTAGAGAGAGACAGGTTACAGGGGTAATATTGTAGATGGGGTAGAGAGAGACAGGGTACAGGGGTAATATTGTAGGGGGTAGAGAGAGACAGGTTACAGGGGTAATATTATAGGGAGTAGAGAGAGACAGGTTACAGGGGTAATATTGTAGGGGGTAGAGAGAGACAGGTTACAGGGGTAATATTGAAGATGGGGTAGAGAGAGACAGGTTACAGGGGTAATATTGTAGGGGGTAGAGAGAGACAGGTTACAGGGGTAATATTGAAGATGGGGTAGAGAGAGACAGGTTACAGGGGTAATATTGTAGATGGGGTAGAGAGAGACAGGTTCCAGGGGTAAAATTGTAGGGGGTAGAGAGAGACAGGTTACAGGGGTAATAGTGTAGGGGGTAGAGAGAGACAGGTTACAGGGGTAATATTGTAGGGGGTAGAGAGAGACAGGTTACAGGGGTAATATTGTAGGGGGTAGAGAGAGACAGGTTACAGGGGTAATATTGTAGATGGGGTAGAGAGAGACAGGTTACAGTGGTAATATTGAGGGGGTAGAGAGAAACAGGTTACAGGGGTAATATTGTAGATGGAGTAGAGAGAGACAGGTTACAGGGGTAAGAGTGTAGGGGGTAGAGAGAGACAGGTTACAGGGGTAATAGTGTAGGGGGTAGAGAGAGACAGGTTACAGGGGTAATATTGTAGATGGGGTAGAGAGAGACAGGTTACAGGGGTAATATTGTAGGGGGTAGAGAGAGACAGGTTACAGGGGTAATATTGTAAGGGGTAGAGAGAGACAGGTTACAGGGGTAATATTGTAGGGGGTAGAGAGAGACAGGTTACAGGGGTAATATTGTAGGGGGTAGAGAGAGACAGGTTACAGGGGTAATATTGTAGGGGGTAGAGAGAGACAGGTTACAGGGGTAATATTGTAGGGGGTAGAGAGAGACAGGTTACAGGGGTAATATTGTAGATGGGGTAGAGAGAGACAGGTTACAGGGGTAATATTGTAGGGAGTAGAGAGAGACAGGTTACAGGGGTAATATTGTAGGGGGTAGAGAGAGACAGGTTACAGGGGTAATATTGTAGGGGTAGAGAGAGACAGGGTACAGGGGTAATATTGTAGGGGGTAGAGAGAGACAGGTTACAGGGGTAATATTGTAGGGGGTAGAGAGAGACAGGTTACAGGGGTAATATTGTAGGGGGTAGAGAGAGACAGGTTACAGGGGTAATATTGTAGGGGGTAGAGAGAGACAGGTTACAGGGGTAATATAGAGGGGTTATAGAGAGAGACAGGTTACAGGGGTAATATAGAGGGGTTATAGAGAGAGAGACAGGTTACAGGGGTAATATTGTAGGGGGTAGAGAGAGACAGGTTAAAGGGGTAATATTGTAGGGGGTAGAGAGAGACAGGTTACAGGGGTAATATAGAGGGGTTATAGAGAGAGACAGGTTACAGGGGTAATATAGAGGGGTTATAGAGAGAGACAGGTTACAGGGGTAATATTGTAGGGGGTAGAGAGAGACAGGTTACAGGGGTAATATTGTAGGGGTAGAGAGAGACAGGTTACAGGGGTAATAGTGTAGGGGGTAGAGAGAGACAGGTTACAGGGGTAATAGTGTAGGGGGTAGAGAGAGACAGGTTACAGGGGTAATGTTGTAGCGGGTAGAGAGAGACAGGTTACAAGGGTAATGTTGTAGGGGGTAGAGAGAGACAGGTTACAGGGGTAATGTTGTAGGGGGTAGAGAGAGACAGGTTACAGGGGTAATATTGTAGGGGGTAGAGAGAGACAGGTTACAGGGGTAATAGTGTAGGGGGTAGAGAGAGACAGGTTACAGGGGTAATATTGTAGGGGGTAGAGAGAGACAGGTTACAGGGGTAATGTAGAGGGGTAGAGAGAGACAGGTTACAGGGGTAATATTGTAGGGGGTAGAGAGAGACAGGTTACAGGGGTAATATTGTAGGGGGTAGAGAGAGACAGGTTACAGGGGTAATATTGAAGATGGGGTAGAGAGAGACAGGTTACAGGGGTAATATTGTAGATGGGGTAGAGAGAGACAGGTTACAGGGGTAATATTGTAGGGGTAGAGAGAGACAGGTTACAGGGGTAATATTGTAGGGGGTAGAGAGAGACAGGTTACAGGGGTAATATTGTAGGGGGTAGAGAGAGACAGGTTACAGGGGTAATATTGTAGGGGGTAGAGAAAGACAGGTTGCAGGGGTAATAGTGTAGGGGGTAGAGAGAGACAGGTTACAGGGGTAATATTGTATGGGGTAGAGAGAGACAGGTTACAGGGGTAATGTTGTAGATGGGGTAGAGAGAGACAGGTTACAGGGGTAATATTGTAGGGGGTAGAGAGAGACAGGTTACAGGGGTAATATTGTAGGGGGTAGAGAGAGACAGGTTACAGGGGTAATATTGTAGGGGGTAGAGAGAGACAGGTTACAGGGGTAATATAGAGGGGTTATAGAGAGAGACAGGTTACAGGGGTAATATTGTAGGGATAGAGAGAGACAGGTTACAGGGGTAATATTGTAGGGGGTAGAGAGAGACAGGTTACAGGGGTAATATTGTAGGGGGTAGAGAGAGACAGGTTACAGGGGTAATATTGTAGGGGGTAGAGAGAGACAGGTTACAGGGGTAATATTGTAGGGGGTAGAGACACAGGTTACAGGGGTAATATTGTAGGGGGTAGAGAGAGACAGGTTACAGGGGTAATATTGAAGATGGGGTAGAGAGAGACAGGTTACAGGGGTAATATTGTAGATGGGGTAGAGAGAGACAGGTTACAGGGGTAAGGTTGTAGGGGGTAGAGAGAGAGGTTACAGGGGCAATATTGTAGGGGGTAGAGAGAGACAGGTTACAGGGGTAATAGTGTAGGGGGTAGAGAGAGACAGGTTACAGGGGTAATATTGAGGGGGTAGAGAGAGACAGGTTACAGGGGTAATATTGTAGATGGAGTAGAGAGAGACAGGTTACAGGGGTAATAGTGTAGGGGGTAGAGAGAGACAGGTTACAGGGGTAATAGTGTAGGGGGTAGAGAGAGACAGGTTACAGGGGTAATATTGTAGATGGGGTAGAGAGAGACAGGTTACAGGGGTAATATTGTAGGGGGTAGAGAGAGACAGGTTACAGGGGTAATATTGTAGGGGGTAGAGAGAGACAGGTTACAGGGGTAATATTGTAGGGGGTAGAGAGAGACAGGTTACAGGGGTAATAGTGTAGGGGGTAGAGAGAGACAGGTTACAGGGGTAATATTGTAGGGGGTAGAGAGAGACAGGTTACAGGGGTAATATTGTAGATGGGGTAGAGAGAGACAGGTTACAGGGGTAATATTGTAGATGGGGTAGAGAAAGACAGGTTACAGGGGTAATATTGTAGGGGGTAGAGAGAGACAGGTTACAGAGGTAATATTGTAGGGGGTAGAGAGAGACAGGTTACAGGGGTAATATTGAAGATGGGGTAGAGAGAGACAGGTTACAGGGGTAATATTGTAGATGGGGTAGAGAGAGACAGGTTACAGGGGTAATATTGAAGATGGGGTAGAGAGAGACAGGTTACAGGGGTAATATTGTAGATGGGGTAGAGAGAGACAGGTTACAGGGGTAATATTGTAGATGGGGTAGAGAGAGACAGGTTACAGGGGTAATATTGTAGGGGGTAGAGAGAGACAGGTTACAGGGGTAATATTGTAGGGGGTAGAGAGAGACAGGTTACAGGGGTAATAGTGTAGGGGGTAGAGAGAGACAGGTTACAGGGGTAATATTGTAGGGGGTAGAGAGAGACAGGTTACAGGGGTAATAGTGTAGGGGGTAGAGAGAGACAGGTTACAGGGGTAATATTGTAGGGGGTAGAGAGAGACAGGTTACAGGGGTAATATTGTAGGGGGTAGAGAGAGACAGGTTACAGGGGTAATAGTGTAGGGGGTAGAGAGAGACAGGTTACAGGGGTAATATTGTAGGGGGTAGAGAGAGACAGGTTACAGGGGTAATATTGTAGATGGGGTAGAGAGAGACAGGTTACAGGGGTAATATTGTAGGGGGTAGAGAGAGACAGGTTACAGGGGTAATATTGTAGGGGGTAGAGAGAGAAAGGTTACAGGGGTAATATTGTAGGGGGTAGAGAGAGACAGGTTACAGGGGTAATAGTGTAGGGGGTAGAGAGAGACAGGTTACAGGGGTAATATTGTAGATGGGGTAGAGAGAGACAGGTTACAGGGGTAATATTGTAGATGGGGTAGAGAGAGACAGGTTACAGGGGTAATATTGTAGGGGGTAGAGAGAGACAGGTTACAGGGGTAATAGTGTAGGGGGTAGAGAGAGACAGGTTACAGGGGTAATATTGTAGGGGGTAGAGAGAGACAGGTTACAGGGGTAATATTGTAGGGGGTAGAGAGAGACAGGTTACAGGGGTAATAGTGTAGGGGGTAGAGAGAGACAGGTTACAGGGGTAATATTGTAGGGGGTAGAGAGAGACAGGTTACAGGGGTAATATAGAGGGGGTAGAGAGAGACAGGTTACAGGGGTAATATTGTAGGGGGTAGAGAGAGACAGGTTACAGGGGTAATATAGAGGGGTTATAGAGAGAGACAGGTTACAGGGGTAATATAGAGGGGTTATAGAGAGAGACAGGTTACAGGGGTAATATTGTAGGGGGTAGAGAGAGACAGGTTAAAGGGGTAATATTGTAGGGGGTAGAGAGAGACAGGTTACAGGGGTAATATTGTAGGGGGTAGAGAGAGACAGGTTACAGGGGTAATATTGTAGGGGGTAGAGAGAGACAGGTTAAAGGGGTAATATTGTAGGGGGTAGAGAGAGACAGGTTACAGGGGTAATATTGTAGGGGGTAGAGAGAGACAGGTTAAAGGGGTAATATTGTAGGGGGTAGAGAGAGACAGGTTACAGGGGTAATATTGTAGGGGGTAGAGAGAGACAGGTTACAGGGGTAATGTTGTAGGGGGTAGAGAGAGACAGGTTACAGGGGTAATATTGTAGGGGGTAGAGAGAGACAGGTTACAGGGGTAATATTGTAGGGGGTAGAGAGAGACAGGTTACAGGGGTAATATTGTAGGGGTTAGAGAGAGACAGGTTACAGGGGTAAAATTGTAGGGGGTAGAGAGAGACAGGTTACAGGGGTAATATTGTAGGGGGTAGAGAGAGACAGGTTACAGGGGTAATGCTGTAGGGGGTAGAGAGAGACAGGTTACAGGGGTAATATTGTAGGGGGTAGAGAGAGACAGGTTACAGGGGTAATATTGTAGAGGGTAGAGAGAGACAGGTTACAGGGGTAATATTGTAGGGGGTAGAGAGAGACAGGTTACAGGGGTAATAGTGTAGGGGGTAGAGAGAGACAGGTTACAGGGGTAATATTGTAGGGGGTAGAGAGAGACAGGTTACAGGGGTAATATTGTAGGGGGTAGAGAGAGACAGGTTACAGGGGTAATATTGTAGGGGGTAGAGAGAGACAGGTTACAGGGGTAATATTGTAGGGGGTAGAGAGAGACAGGTTACAGGGGTAAGGTTGTAGGGAGTAGAGAGAGACAGGTTACAGGGGTAATATTGTAGGGGGTAGAGAGAGACAGGTTACAGGGGTAATATTGTATTGGGTAGAGAGAGACAGGTTACAGGGGTAATATTGTAGATGGGGTAGAGAGAGACAGGTTACAGGGGTAATATTGTAGGGGGTAGAGAGAGACAGGTTACAGGGGTAATATAGAGGGGGTAGAGAGAGACAGGTTACAGGGGTAATATTGTAGATGGGGTAGAGAGAGACAGGTTACAGGGGTAATATTGTAGGGGGTAGAGAGAGACAGGTTACAGGGGTAATATTGTAGGGGGTAGAGAGAGACAGGTTACAGGGGTAATGTTGTAGATGGGGTAGAGAGAGACAGGTTACAGGGGTAATATTGTAGGGGGTAGAGAGAGACAGGTTACAGGGGTAATATTGTAGGGGGTAGAGAGAGACAGGTTACAGGGGTAATGTTGTAGGGGGTAGAGAGAGACAGGTTACAGGGGTAATATTGTAGATGGGGTAGAGAGAGACAGGTTACATGGGTAATATTGTAGGGAGTAGAGAGAGACAGGGTACAGGGGTAATATTGTAGGGGGTAGAGAGAGACAGGTTACAGGGGTAATATTGTAGGGGGTAGAGAGAGAGACAGGTTACAGGGGTAATATTGTAGATGGGGTAGAGAGAGACAGGTTACAGGGGTAATATTGTAGGGGGTAGAGAGAGACAGGTTACAGGGGTAATATTGTAGGGGGTAGAGAGAGACAGGTTACAGGGGTAATATTGTAGGGAGTAGAGAGAGACAGGTTACAGGGGTAATAGTGTAGGGGGTAGAGAGAGACAGGTTACAGGGGTAATATTGTAGGGGGTAGAGAGACAGGTTACAGGGGTAATATTGTAGGGGGTAGAGAGAGACAGGTTACAGGGGTAATATTGTAGGGGGTAGAGAGAGACGGGGTACAGGGGTAATATTGTAGGGGGTAGAGAGAGACAGGTTACAGGGGTAATATTGTAGGGGGTAGAGAGAGACAGGTTACAGGGGTAATATTGTAGATGGGGTAGAGAGAGACAGGTTACAGGGGTAATATTGTAGGGGGTAGAGAGAGACAGGTTACAGGAGTAATATTGTAGGGGGTAGAGAGAGACAGGTTACAGGGGTAATATTGTAGGGGGTAGAGAGAGACAGGTTACAGGGGTAATATTGTAGGGGGTAGAGAGACAGGTTACAGGGGTAATATAGAGGGGGTAGAGAGAGACAGGTTACAGGGGTAATATTGTAGATGGGGTAGAGAGAGACAGGTTACAGGGGTAATGCTGTAGGGGGTAGAAAGAGACAGGTTACAGGGGTAATATTGTAGGGGGTAGAGAGAGACAGGTTACAGGGGTAATAGTGTAGGGGGTAGAGAGAGACAGGTTACAGGGGTAATATTGTAGGGGTAGAGAGAGACAGGTTACAGGGGTAATATTGTAGGGAGTAGAGAGAGACAGGTTACAGGGGTAATAGTGTAGGGAGTAGAGAGAGACAGGTTACAGGGGTAATGTTGTAGGGGGTAGAGAGAGACAGGTTACAGGGGTAATATTGTAGGGGGTAGAGAGAGACAGGTTACAGGGGTAATAGTGTAGGGGGTAGAGAGAGACAGGTTACAGGGGTAATATTGTATGGGGTAGAGAGAGACAGGTTACAGGGGTAATATTGTAGGGAGTAGAGAGAGACAGGTTACAGGGGTAATAGTGTAGGGAGTAGAGAGAGACAGGTTACAGGGGTAATGTTGTAGGGGGTAGAGAGAGACAGGTTACAGGGGTAATATTGTAGGGGGTAGAGAGAGACAGGTTACAGGGCTAATATAGAGGGGTTATAGAGAGAGACAGGTTACAGGGGTAATATTGTAGAGGGTAGAGAGAGACAGGTTACAGGGGTAATATTGTAGAGGGTAGAGAGAGACAGGTTACAGGGGTAATGTAGAGGGGTAGAGAGAGACAGGTAACAGGGGTAATATTGTAGAGGGGTAGAGAGAGACAGGTTACAGGGGTAATATTGTAGGGGGTAGAGAGAGACAGGTTACAGGGGTAATATTGTAGGGAGTAGAGAGAGACAGGTTACAGGGGTAATGTTGTAGGGGGTAGAGAGAGACAGGTTACAGGGGTAATATTGTAGGGTGTAGAGAGAGACAGGTTACAGGGGTAATAGTGTAGGGGGTAGAGAGACACAGGTTACAGGGGTAATATTGTAGGGTGTAGAGAGAGACAGGTTACAGGGGTAATAGTGTAGGGGGTAGAGAGAGACAGGTTACAGGGGTAAGGTTGTAGGGGTTAGAGAGAGACAGGTTACAGGGGTAATATTGTAGGGGGTAGAGAGAGACAGGTTACAGGGGTAATATTGTAGGGGGTAGAGAGAGACAGGTTACAGGGGTAATATTGTAGGGGGTAGAGAGAGACAGGTTACAGGGGTAATATTGTAGGGGTAGAGAGAGACAGGTTACAGGGGTAATATTGTAGGGGGTAGAGAGAGACAGGTTACAGGGGTAATATTGTAGGGGGTAGAGAGAGACAGGTTACAGGGGTAATATAGAGGGGTTATAGAGAGAGACAGGTTACAGGGGTAATATAGAGGGGTTATAGAGAGAGACAGGTTACAGGGGTGATATTGTAGGGGGTAGAGAGAGACAGGTTACAGGGGTGATATTGTAGGGGTTAGAGAGAGACAGGTTACAGGGGTGATATTGTAGGGGGTAGAGAGACAGGTTACAGGGGTAAGGTTGTAGGGGGTAGAGAGAGACAGGTTACAGGGGTAATATTGTAGGGGATAGAGAGAGACAGGTTACAGGGGTGATATTGTAGGGGGTAGAGAGAGACAGGTTACAGGGGTAATATTGTAGGGGGTAGAGAGAGACAGGTTACAGGGGTAATATTGTAGGGGGTAGAGAGAGACAGGTTACAGGGGTAATATTGTAGGGGGTAGAGAGAGACAGGTTACAGGGGTAAGGTTGTAGGTTGTAGAGAGAGACAGGTTACAGGGGTAATATTGTAGAGGGTAGAGAGAGACAGGTTACAGGGGTAAGGTTGTAGGTTGTAGAGAGAGACAGGTTACAGGGGTAATATTGTAGAGGGTAGAGAGACAGGTTACAGGGGTAATATTGTAGATGGGGTAGAGAGAGACAGGTTACAGGGGTAATATTGTAGGGAGTAGAGAGAGACAGGTTACAGGGGTAAGGTTGTAGGTTGTAGAGAGAGACAGGTTACAGGGGTAATATTGTAGAGGGTAGAGAGACAGGTTACAGGGGTAATATTGTAGGGGGTAGAGAGAGACAGGTTACAGGGGTAAGGTTGTAGGTTGTAGAGAGAGACAGGTTACAGGGGTAATATTGTAGAGGGTAGAGAGACAGGTTACAGGGGTAATATTGTAGATGGGGTAGAGAGAGACAGGTTACAGGGGTAATATTGTAGGGAGTAGAGAGAGACAGGGTACAGGGGTAATATTGTAGGGAGAAGAGAGAGACAGGTTACAGGGGTAATATTGTAGGGGGTAGAGAGAGACAGGTTACAGGGGTACGGTTGTAGGGAGTAGAGAGAGACAGGTTACAGGGGTAATGTTGTAGGGGGTAGAGAGAGACAGGTTACAGGGGTAATATTGTAGGGGGTAGAGAGAGACAGGGTACAGGGGTAATATTGTAACGGGGTAGAGAGAGACAGGTTACAGGGGTAATATTGTAGGGGGTAGAGAGAGACAGGGTACAGGGGTAATATTGTAGGGAGTAGAGAGAGACAGGTTACAGGGGTAATATTGTAGGGGGTAGAGAGAGACAGGTTACAGGGGTAAGGTTGTAGGGAGTAGAGAGAGACAGGTTACAGGGGTAATATTGTAGGGGGTAGAGAGAGACAGGTTACAGGGGTAATATTGTAGATGGGGTAGAGAGAGACAGGTTACAGGAGTAATATTGTAGGGGGTAGAGAGAGACAGGTTACAGGGGTAATATTGTAGGGGGTAGAGAGAGACAGGTTACAGGGGTAATATTGTAGGGGGTAGAGAGAGACAGGTTACAGGGGTAATATTGTAGGGGGTAGAGAGAGACAGGTTACAGGAGTAATATTGTAGGGGGTAGAGAGAGACAGGTTACAGGGGTAATATTGTATTGGGTGAGAGAGAGACAGGTTACAGGGGTAATATTGTAGGGAGTAGAGAGAGACAGGTTACAGGGGTAATATTATAGGGAGTAGAGAGAGACAGGTTACAGGGGTAATATAGAGGGTGTAGAGAGAGACAGGTTACAGGGGTAATATTGTAGATGGGGTAGAGAGAGACAGGTTACAGGGGTAATATTGTAGGGGGTAGAGAGAGACAGGTTACAGGGGTAATATTGTAGGGGGTAGAGAGAGACAGGTTACAGGGGTAATATTGTAGGGGGTAGAGAGAGACAGGTTACAGGGGTAATGTTGTAGATGGGGTAGAGAGAGACAGGTTACAGGGGTAATGTTGTAGGGGGTAGAGAGAGACAGGTTACAGGGGTAAAATTGTAGGGTGTAGAGAGAGACAGGTTACAGGGGTAATAGTGTAGGGGGTAGAGAGAGACAGGTTACAGGGGTAATATTGTAGGGTGTAGAGAGAGACAGGTTACAGGGGTAATAGTGTAGGGGGTAGAGAGAGACAGGTTACAGGGGTAAGGTTGTAGGGGTTAGAGAGAGACAGGTTACAGGGGTAATATTGTAGGGGGTAGAGAGAGACAGGTTACAGGGGTAATATTGTAGGGGGTAGAGAGAGACAGGTTACAGGGGTAATATTGTAGGGGGTAGAGAGAGACAGGTTACAGGGGTAATATTGTAGGGGGTAGAGAGAGACAGGTTACAGGGGTAATAGTGTAGGGGGTAGAGAGAGACAGGTTACAGGGGTAATATTGTAGGGGGTAGAGAGAGACAGGTTACAGGGGTAATATTGTAGATGGGGTAGAGAGAGACAGGTTACCGGGGTTATATTGTAGGGGGTAGAGAGAGACAGGTTACAGGGGTAATAGTGTAGGGAGTAGAGAGAGACAGGTTACAGGGGTAATATTGTAGGGGGTAGAGAGAGACAGGTTACAGGGGTAATATTGTAGGGGGTAGAGAGAGACAGGTTACAGGGGTAATATTGTAGGGAGTAGAGAGAGACAGGTTACAGGGGTAATATTGTAGGGAGTAGAGAGAGACAGGTTACAGGGGTAATATTGTAGATGGGGTAGAAAGAGACAGGTTACAGGGGTAATATTGTAGGGGGTAGAGAGAGACAGGTTACAGGGGTAATATTGTATTGGGTAGAGAGAGACAGGTTACAGGGGTAATGTTGTAGATGGGGTAGAGAGAGACAGGTTACAGGGGTAATATTGTAGATGGGGTAGAGAGACAGGTTACAGGGGTAATATTGTAGGGGGTAGAGAGAGACAGGTTACAGGGGTAATATTGTAGGGAGTAGAGAGAGACAGGTTACAGGGGTAATATTGTAGGGGGTAGAGAGAGACAGGTTACAGGGGTAATAGTGTAGGGAGTAGAGAGAGACAGGTTACAGGGGTAATATTGTAGGGGGTAGAGAGAGACAGGTTACAGGGGTAATATTGTAGGGGGTAGAGAGAGACAGGTTACAGGGGTAATGTTGTAGATGGGGTAGAGAGAGACAGGTTACAGGGGTAAGGTTGTAGGGAGTAGAGAGAGACAGGTTACAGGGGTAATATTGTAGGGGGTAGAGAGAGACAGGTTACAGGAGTAATATTGTAGGGGGTAGAGAGAGACAGGTTACAGGGGTAATATTGTATTGGGTAGAGAGAGACAGGTTACAGGGGTAATGTTGTAGATGGGGTAGAGAGAGACAGGTTACAGGGGTAATATTGTAGATGGGGTAGAGAGAGACAGGTTACAGGGGTAATATTGTAGGGGGTAGAGAGAGACAGGTTACAGGGGTAATGTTGTAGGGGGTAGAGAGAGACAGGTTACAGGGGTAATATTGTAGGGGGTAGAGAGAGACAGGTTACAGGGGTAATATTGTAGGGGGTAGAGAGAGACAGGGTACAGGGGTAATATTGTAACGGGGTAGAGAGAGACAGGTTACAGGGGTAATATTGTAGGGGGTAGAGAGAGACAGGTTACAGGGGTAATATTGTAGGGGGTAGAGAGAGACAGGGTACAGGGGTAAGGTTGTAGGGAGTAGAGAGAGACAGGTTACAGGGGTAATATTGTAGGGGGTAGAGAGAGACAGGTTACAGGAGTAATATTGTAGGGGGTAGAGAGAGACAGGGTACAGGGGTAATATTGTAACGGGGTAGAGAGAGACAGGTTACAGGGGTAATATTGTAGGGGGTAGAGAGAGACAGGGTACAGGGGTAAGGTTGTAGGGAGTAGAGAGAGACAGGTTACAGGGGTAATATTGTAGGGGGTAGAGAGAGACAGGTTACAGGGGTAAGGTTGTAGGGAGTAGAGAGAGACAGGTTACAGGGGTAATATTGTAGGGGGTAGAGAGAGACAGGTTACAGGAGTAATATTGTAGGGGGTAGAGAGAGACAGGTTACAGGGGTAATATTGTAGGGGGTAGAGAGAGACAGGTTACAGGGGTAATATTGTAGGGGGTAGAGAGAGACAGGTTACAGGGGTAATATTGTATTGGGTGAGAGAGACAGGTTACAGGGGTAATATAGAGGGTGTAGAGAGAGACAGGTTACAGGGGTAATATTGTAGATGGGGTAGAGAGAGACAGGTTACAGGGGTAATATTGTAGGGGGTAGAGAGAGACAGGTTACAGGGGTAATATTGTAGGGGGTAGAGAGAGACAGGTTACAGGGGTAATGTTGTAGATGGGGTAGAGAGAGACAGGTTACAGGGGTAATGTTGTAGGGGGTAGAGAGAGACAGGTTACAGGGGTAAAATTGTAGGGTGTAGAGAGAGACAGGTTACAGGGGTAATAGTGTAGGGGGTAGAGAGAGACAGGTTACAGGGGTAATATTGTAGGGTGTAGAGAGAGACAGGTTACAGGGGTAATGTTGTAGGGAGTAGAGAGAGACAGGTTACAGGGGTAATATTGTAGGGGGTAGAGAGAGACAGGTTACAGGGGTAATATTGTAGGGGGTAGAGAGAGACAGGTTACAGGGGTAATATTGTAGGGGTAGAGAGAGACAGGTTACAGGGGTAGTATTGTAGATGGGGTAGAGAGAGACAGGTTACAGGGGTAATATTGTGGGGAGTAGAGAGAGACAGGGTACAGGGGTAATATTGTAGGGGGTAGAGAGAGACAGGTTACAGGGGTAATATTGTAGGGGGTAGAGAGAGACAGGTTACAGGGGTAATATTGTAGATGGGGTAGAGAGAGACAGGTTACAGGGGTAATATTGTAGGGGGTAGAGAGAGACAGGTTACAGGGGTAATATTGTAGAGGGGGTACAGAGAGACAGGTTACAGGGGTAATATTGTAGGGGGTAGAGAGAGACAGGTTACAGGGGTAATATTGTAGGGGGTAGAGAGAGACAGGTTACAGGGGTAATAGTGTAGGGGGTAGAGAGAGACAGGTTACAGGGGTAATATTGTAGGGGGTAGAGAGAGACAGGTTACAGGGGTAATATTGTAGGGGGTAGAGAGAGACAGGTTACAGGGGTAATATTGTAGGGGGTAGAGAGAGACAGGTTACCGGGGTTATATTGTAGGGGGTAGAGAGAGACAGGTTACAGGGGTAATAGTGTAGGGAGTAGAGAGAGACAGGTTACAGGGGTAATAGTGTAGGGGTAGAGAGAGACAGGTTACAGGGGTAATATTGTAGGGGGTAGAGAGAGACAGGTTACAGGGGTAATATTGTAGGGAGTAGAGAGAGACAGGTTACAGGGGTAATATTGTAGGGAGTAGAGAGAGACAGGTTACAGGGGTAATATTGTAGGGGGTAGAGAGAGACAGGTTACAGGGGTAATATTGTAGATGGGGTAGAGAGAGACAGGTTACAGGGGTAATATTGTAGGGGGTAGAGAGAGACAGGTTACAGGGGTAATATTGTAGGGAGTAGAGAGAGACAGGTTACAGGGGTAATATTGTAGGGAGTAGAGAGAGACAGGTTACAGGGGTAATATTGTAGGGGTAGAGAGAGACAGGTTACAGGGGTAATATTGTAGGGGGTAGAGAGAGACAGGTTACAGGGGTAATATTGTAGATGGGGTAGAGAGAGACAGGTTACAGGGGTAATATTGTAGGGAGTAGAGAGAGACAGGTTACAGGGGTAATATTGTAGGGGGTAGAGAGAGACAGGTTACAGGGGTAATATTGTAGGGGGTAGAGAGAGACAGGTTACAGGGGTAATATTGTAGGGGGTAGAGAGAGACAGGTTACAGGGGTAATATTGTATTGGGTAGAGAGAGACAGGTTACAGGGGTAATATTGTAGATGGGGTAGAGAGACAGGTTACAGGGGTAAGGTTGTAGGGAGTAGAGAGAGACAGGTTACAGGGGTAATATTGTAGGGGGTAGAGAGAGACAGGTTACAGGAGTAATATTGTAGGGGGTAGAGAGAGACAGGTTACAGGGGTAATATTGTATTGGGTAGAGAGAGACAGGTTACAGGGGTAATATTGTAGATGGGGTAGAGAGAGACAGGTTACAGGGGTAAGGTTGTAGGGAGTAGAGAGAGACAGGTTACAGGGGTAATATTGTAGGGGGTAGAGAGAGACAGGTTACAGGAGTAATATTGTAGGGGGTAGAGAGAGACAGGTTACAGGGGTAATATTGTATTGGGTAGAGAGAGACAGGTTACAGGGGTAATATTGTAGATGGGGTAGAGAGAGACAGGTTACAGGGGTAATATTGTAGGGGGTAGAGAGAGACAGGTTACAGGGGTAATATTGTAGGGGGTAGAGAGAGACAGGTTACAGGGGTAATATTGTAGGGGGTAGAGAGAGACAGGTTACAGGGGTAATAGTGTAGGGGGTAGAGAGAGACAGGTTACAGGGGTAATATTGTAGGGGGTAGAGAGAGACAGGTTACAGGGGTAATATAGAGGGGGTAGAGAGAGACAGGTTACAGGGGTAATATTGTAGATGGGGTAGAGAGAGACAGGTTACAGGGGTAATATTGTAGGGGGTAGAGAGAGACAGGTTACAGGGGTAATATTGTAGGGGGTAGAGAGAGACAGGTTACAGGGGTAATATTGTAGGGGGTAGAGAGAGACAGGTTACAGGGGTAATATTGTAGGGGGTAGAGAGAGACAGGTTACAGGGGTAATATTGTAGGGAGAAGAGAGAGACAGGTTACAGGGGTAATATTGTAGATGGGGTAGAGAGAGACAGGTTACAGGGGTAATATTGTAGGGGGTAGAGAGAGACAGGGTACAGGGGTAATATTGTAGGGAGAAGAGAGAGACAGGTTACAGGGGTAATATTGTATTGGGTAGAGAGAGACAGGTTACAGGGGTAATATTGTAGATGGAGTAGAGAGAGACAGGTTACAGGGGTAATATTGTAGGGGGTAGAGAGAGACAGGTTACAGGGGTAATATTGTATTGGGTAGAGAGAGACAGGTTACAGGGGTAATATTGTAGGGGGTAGAGAGAGAGACAGGTTACAGGGGTAATATTGTAGGGGGTAGAGAGAGACAGGTTACAGGGGTAATATTGTAGGGGGTAGAGAGAGACAGGTTACAGGGGTAATATTGTAGATGGAGTAGAGAGAGACAGGTTACAGGGGTAATATTGTAGGGGGTAGAGAGAGACAGGTTACAGGGGTAATATTGTAGGGGGTAGAGAGAGACAGGTTACAGGGGTAATAGTGTAGGGGGTAGAGAGAGACAGGTTACAGGGGTAATATTGTAGGGGGTAGAGAGAGACAGGTTACAGGGGTAATATTGTAGATGGGGTAGAGAGAGACAGGTTACAGGGGTAATATTGTAGATGGGGTAGAGAGAGACAGGTTACAGGGGTAATATTGTAGGGGGTAGAGAGAGACAGGTTACAGGGGTAATATTGTAGGGGGTAGAGAGAGACAGGTTACAGGGGTAATGTTGTAGATGGGGTAGAGAGAGACAGGTTACAGGGGTAATATTGTAGGGGGTAGAGAGAGACAGGTTACAGGGGTAATGTTGTAGGGGGTAGAGAGAGACAGGTTACAGGGGTAATATTGTAGATGGGGTAGAGAGAGACAGGTTACAGGGGTAATATTGTAGGGGGTAGAGAGAGACAGGGTACAGGGGTAATATTGTAGGGGGTAGAGAGAGACAGGTTACAGGGGTAATATTGTAGGGGGTAGAGAGAGACAGGTTACAGGGGTAATATTGTAGGGGGTAGAGAGAGACAGGTTACAGGGGTAATATTGTAGGGGTAGAGAGAGACAGGTTACAGGGGTAATATTGTAGGGGGTAGAGAGAGACAGGTTACAGGGGTAATATTGTAGGGGGTAGAGAGAGACAGGGTACAGGGGTAATATTGTAACAGGGTAGAGAGAGACAGGTTACAGGGGTAATATTGTAGGGGGTAGAGAGAGACAGGTTACAGGGGTAATATTGTAGGGGGTAAAGAGAGACAGGGTACAGGGGTAATATTGTAGGGAGTAGAGAGAGACAGGTTACAGGGGTAATATTGTAGGGGGTAGAGAGAGACAGGTTACAGGGGTAAGGTTGTAGGGAGTAGAGAGAGACAGGTTACAGGGGTAATATTGTAGGGGGTAGAGAGAGACAGGTTACAGGGGTAATATTGTAGGGGGTAGAGAGAGACAGGTTACAGGGGTAATATTGTAGGGGGTAGAGAGAGACAGGTTACAGGGGTAATATTGTAGGGGGTAGAGAGAGACAGGTTACAGGAGTAATATTGTAGGGGGTAGAGAGAGACAGGTTACAGGGGTAATATTGTAGGGGGTAGAGAGAGACAGGTTACAGGGGTAATATTGTAGGGGGTAGAGAGAGACAGGTTACAGGAGTAATATTGTAGGGGGTAGAGAGACACAGGTTACAGGGGTAATATTGTATTGGGTGAGAGAGACAGGTTACAGGGGTAATATTGTAGGGGGTAGAGAGAGACAGGTTACAGGGGTAATATTGTAGGGGGTAGAGAGAGACAGGTTACAGGGGTAATATTGTAGGGGGTAGAGAGAGACAGGTTACAGGGGTAATATTGTAGGGGGTAGAGAGAGACAGGTTACAGGAGTAATATTGTAGGGGGTAGAGAGACACAGGTTACAGGGGTAATATTGTATTGGGTGAGAGAGACAGGTTACAGGGGTAATATAGAGGGTGTAGAGAGAGACAGGTTACAGGGGTAATATTGTAGATGGGGTAGAGAGAGACAGGTTACAGGGGTAATATTGTAGGGGGTAGAGAGAGACAGGGTACAGGGGTAATATTGTAGGGGGTAGAGAGAGACAGGTTACAGGGGTAATATTGTAGGGGGTAGAGAGAGACAGGTTACAGGGGTAATATTGTAGGGGGTAGAGAGAGACAGGTTACAGGGGTAATATTGTAGGGGGTAGAGAGAGACAGGTTACAGGGGTAATATTGTAGGGGGTAGAGAGAGACAGGTTACAGGGGTAATATTGTAGGGGGTAGAGAGAGACAGGTTACAGGGGTAATGTTGTAGATGGGGTAGAGAGAGACAGGTTACAGGGGTAATAGTGTAGGGGGTAGAGAGAGACAGGTTACAGGGGTAATATTGTAGGGTGTAGAGAGAGACAGGTTACAGGGGTAATAGTGTAGGGGGTAGAGAGAGACAGGTTACAGGGGTAAGGTTGTAGGGGTTAGAGAGAGACAGGTTACAGGGGTAATATTGTAGGGGGTAGAGAGAGACAGGTTACAGGGGTAATATTGTAGGGGGTAGAGAGAGACAGGTTACAGGGGTAATATTGTAGGGGGTAGAGAGAGACAGGTTACAGGGGTAATATTGTAGGGGTAGAGAGAGACAGGTTACAGGGGTAATATTGTAGATGGGGTAGAGAGAGACAGGTTACAGGGGTAATATTGTGGGGAGTAGAGAGAGACAGGGTACAGGGGTAATATTGTAGGGGGTAGAGAGAGACAGGTTACAGGGGTAATATTGTAGGGGGTAGAGAGAGACAGGTTACAGGGGTAATGTTGTAGATGGGGTAGAGAGAGACAGGTTACAGGGGTAATATTGTAGGGGGTAGAGAGAGACAGGTTACAGGGGTAATATTGTATTGGGTAGAGAGAGACAGGTTACAGGGGTAATATTGTAACGGGGTAGAGAGAGACAGGTTACAGGGGTAATATTGTAGGGGGTAGAGAGAGACAGGTTACAGGGGTAATATTGTAGGGGGTAGAGAGAGACAGGTTACAGGGGTAATATTGTAGGGGGTAGAGAGAGACAGGTTACAGGGGTAATATTGTAGGGGGTAGAGAGAGACAGGTTACAGGGGTAATATTGTAGGGGGTAGAGAGAGACAGGTTACAGGGGTAATAGTGTAGGGGGTAGAGAGAGACAGGTTACCGGGGTTATATTGTAGGGGGTAGAGAGAGACAGGTTACAGGGGTAATAGTGTAGTGAGTAGAGAGAGACAGGTTACAGGGGTAATATTGTAGGGGGTAGAGAGAGACAGGTTACAGGGGTAATATTGTAGGGGGTAGAGAGAGACAGGTTACAGGGGTAATGTTGTAGGGGGTAGAGAGAGACAGGGTACAGGGGTAATATTGTAGGGGGTAGAGAGAGACAGGTTACAGGGGTAATATTGTAGGGAGTAGAGAGAGACAGGTTACAGGGGTAATATTGTAGGGGGTAGAGAGAGACAGGTTACAGGGGTAATATTGTAGATGGGGTAGAGAGAGACAGGTTACAGGGGTAATATTGTAGGGGGTAGAGAGAGACAGGTTACAGGGGTAATATTGTCGGGGGTAGAGAGAGACAGGTTACAGGGGTAATATTGTAGATGGGGTAGAAAGAGACAGGTTACAGGGGTAATGTAGAGGGGTTATAGAGAGACAGGTTACAGGGGTAATATTGTAGGGGGTAGAGAGAGACAGGTTACAGGGGTAATATTGTAGATGGGGTAGAAAGAGACAGGTTACAGGGGTAATATTGTAGGGGGTAGAGAGAGACAGGTTACAGGGGTAATATTGTAGAGGGGGTACAGAGAGACAGGTTACAGGGGTAAGGTTGTAGGGAGTAGAGAGAGACAGGTTACAGGGGTAATATTGTAGGGGGTAGAGAGAGACAGGTTACAGGAGTAATATTGTAGGGGGTAGAGAGAGACAGGTTACAGGGGTAAGGTTGTAGGGAGTAGAGAGAGACAGGTTACAGGGGTAATATTGTAGGGAGAAGAGAGAGACAGGTTACAGGGGTAATATTGTAGATGGGGTAGAGAGAGACAGGTTACAGGGGTAATATTGTAGGGGGTAGAGAGAGACAGGTTACAGGGGTAATATTGTAGATGGGGTAGAAAGAGACAGGTTACAGGGGTAATATTGTAGGGGGTAGAGAGAGACAGGTTACAGGGGTAATATTGTCGGGGGTAGAGAGAGACAGGTTACAGGGGTAAGGTTGTAGGGAGTAGAGAGAGACAGGTTACAGGGGTAATATTGTAGGGGGTAGAGAGAGACAGGTTACAGGAGTAATATTGTAGGGGGTAGAGAGAGACAGGTTACAGGGGTAATATTGTAGATGGGGTAGAGAGAGACAGGTTACAGGGGTAATATTGTAGATGGGGTAGAGAGAGACAGGTTACAGGGGTAATAGTGTAGGGGGTAGAGAGAGACAGGTTACAGGGGTAATATTGTAGGGGGTAGAGAGAGACAGGTTACAGGGGTAATATTGTAGGGGGTAGAGAGAGACAGGGTACAGGGGTAATATTGTATTGGGTAGAGAGAGACAGGTTACAGGGGTAATATTGTAGATGGGGGTAGAGAGAGACAGGTTACAGGGGTAATATTGTAGGGGGTAGAGAGAGACAGGTTACAGGGGTAATATAGAGGGGGTAGAGAGAGACAGGTTACAGGGGTAATATTGTAGATGGGGTAGAGAGAGACAGGTTACAGGGGTAATATTGTAGGGAGTAGAGAGAGACAGGGTACAGGGGTAATATTGTAGGGGGTAGAGAGAGACAGGTTACAGGGGTAATATTGTAGGGGGTAGAGAGAGACAGGTTACAGGGGTAATAGTGTAGGGGTAGAGAGAGACAGGTTACAGGGGTAATATTGTAGGGGGTAGAGAGAGACAGGTTACAGGGGTAATATTGTAGGGGGTAGAGAGAGACAGGTTACAGGGGTAATATTGTAGGGGGTAGAGAGAGACAGGTTACAGGGGTAATGTTGTAGGGGGTAGACAGAGACAGGTTACAGGGGTAATATTGTAGATGGGGTAGAGAGAGACAGGTTACAGGGGTAATATTGTAGGGAGTAGAGAGAGACAGGGTACAGGGGTAATATTGTAGGGGGTAGAGAGAGACAGGTTACAGGGGTAATATTGTAGGGGGTAGAGAGAGACAGGTTACAGGGGTAATATTGTAGGGGGTAGAGAGAGACAGGTTACAGGGGTAATATTGTAGGGGGTAGAGAGAGACAGGTTACAGGGGTAATAGTGTAGGGGTAGAGAGAGACAGGTTACAGGGGTAATATTGTAGGGGGTAGAGAGAGACAGGTTACAGGGGTAATATTGTAGGGGGTAGAGAGAGACAGGTTACAGGGGTAATATTGTAGGGGGTAGAGAGAGACAGGTTACAGGGGTAAGGTTGTAGGGAGTAGAGAGAGACAGGTTACAGGGGTAATATTGTAGGGGGTAGAGAGAGACAGGTTACAGGAGTAATATTGTAGGGGGTAGAGAGAGACAGGTTACAGGGGTAATATTGTAGGGAGTAGAGAGAGACAGGTTACAGGGGTAATAGTGTAGGGGGTAGAGAGAGACAGGTTACAGGGGTAATATTGTAGGGGGTAGAGAGACAGGTTACAGGGGTAATATTGTAGGGGGTAGAGAGAGACAGGTTACAGGGGTAATATTGTAGGGGGTAGAGAGAGACAGGTTACAGGAGTAGTATTGTAGGGGGTAGAGAGAGACAGGTTACAGGGGTAATATTGTAGGGAGTAGAGAGAGACAGGTTACAGGGGTAATATTGTAGGGGGTAGAGAGAGACAGGTTACAGGGGTAATATTGTAGGGGGTAGAGAGAGACAGGTTACAGGGGTAATATTGTAGATGGGGTAGAGAGAGACAGGTTACAGGGGTAATATTGTAGGGGGTAAAGAGAGACAGGTTACAGGGGTAAAATTGTAGGGGGTAGAGAGAGACAGGTTACAGGGGTAATAGTGTAGGGGGTAGAGAGAGACAGGTTACAGGGGTAATATTGTAGGGGGTAGAGAGAGACAGGTTACAGGGGTAATATTGTAGGGGGTAGAGAGAGACAGGTTACAGGGGTAATATTGTAGATGGGGTAGAGAGAGACAGGTTACAGGGGTAATATTGAGGGGGTAGAGAGAGACAGGTTACAGGGGTAATATTGTAGATGGAGTAGAGAGAGACAGGTTACAGGGGTAATAGTGTAGGGGGTAGAGAGAGACAGGTTACAGGGGTAATAGTGTAGGGGGTAGAGAGAGACAGGTTACAGGGGTAATATTGTAGATGGGGTAGAGAGAGACAGGTTACAGGGGTAATATTGTAGGGGGTAGAGAGAGACAGGTTACAGGGGTAATATTGTAAGGGGTAGAGAGAGACAGGTTACAGGGGTAATATTGTAGGGGGTAGAGAGAGACAGGTTACAGGGGTAATAGTGTAGGGGGTAGAGAGAGACAGGTTACAGGGGTAATATTGTAGGGGGTAGAGAGACAGGTTACAGGGGTAATATTGTAGGGAGTAGAGAGAGACAGGTTACAGGGGTAATATTGTAGGGGGTAGAGAGAGACAGGTTACAGGGGTAATATTGTAGGGGGTAGAGAGAGACATGTTACAGGGGTAATATTGTAGGGGGTAGAGAGAGACAGGTTACAGGGGTAATATTGTAGGGGGTAGAGAGAGACAGGTTACAGGGGTAATATTGAAGATGGGGTAGAGAGAGACAGGTTACAGGGGTAATATTGAGGGGGTAGAGAGAGACAGGTTACAGGGGTAATATTGTAGATGGAGTAGAGAGAGACAGGTTACAGGGGTAATAGTGTAGGGGGTAGAGAGAGACAGGTTACAGGGGTAATAGTGTAGGGGGTAGAGAGAGACAGGTTACAGGGGTAATATTGTAGATGGGGTAGAGAGAGACAGGTTACAGGGGTAATATTGTAGGGGGTAGAGAGAGACAGGTTACAGGGGTAATATTGTAAGGGGTAGAGAGAGACAGGTTACAGGGGTAATATTGTAGGGGGTAGAGAGAGACAGGTTACAGGGGTAATAGTGTAGGGGGTAGAGAGAGACAGGTTACAGGGGTAATATTGTAGGGGGTAGAGAGAGACAGGTTACAGGGGTAATATTGTAGATGGGGTAGAGAGAGACAGGTTACAGGGGTAATATTGTAGGGGGTAGAGAGAGACAGGTTACAGGGGTAATATTGTAGGGGGTAGAGAGAGACAGGTTACAGGGGTAATATAGAGGGGTTATAGAGAGAGACAGGTTACAGGGGTAATATAGAGGGGTTATAGAGAGAGACAGGTTACAGGGGTAATATTGTAGGGGGTAGAGAGAGACAGGTTACAGGGGTAATATTGTAGGGGGTAGAGAGAGACAGGTTACAGGGGTAATATTGTAGGGGGTAGAGAGAGACAGGGTACAGGGGTAATATTGTAGGGGTTAGAGAGAGACAGGTTACAGGGGTAATATTGTAGATGGGGTAGAGAGAGACAGGTTACAGGGGTAAGAGTGTAGGGGGTAGAGAGAGACAGGTTACAGGGGTAATATTGAAGATGGGGTAGAGAGAGACAGGTTACAGGGGTAATATTGTAGATGGGGTAGAGAGAGACAGGTTACAGGGGTAATATTGTAGATGGGGTAGAGAGAGACAGGTTACAGGGGTAATATTGTAGGGGGTAGAGAGAGACAGGTTACAGGGGTAATATTGTAGATGGGGTAGAGAGAGACAGGTTACAGGGGTAATATTGTAGATGGGGTAGAGAGAGACAGGTTACAGGGGTAATATTGTAGGGGGTAGAGAGAGACAGGTTACAGGGGTAATATTGTAGGGGGTAGAGAGAGACAGGTTACAGGGGTAATATTGTAGGGGGTAGAGAGAGACAGGTTACAGGGGTAATATTGTAGGGGGTAGAGAGAGACAGGTTACAGGGGTAATATAGAGGGGTTATAGAGAGAGACAGGTTACAGGGGTAATATTGTAGGGAGTAGAGAGAGACAGGTTACAGGGGTAATATTGTAGATGGGGTAGAAAGAGACAGGTTACAGGGGTAATATTGTAGGGGGTAGAGAGAGACAGGTTACAGGGGTAATATTGTAGGGGTAGAGAGAGACAGGTTACAGGGGTAATATTGTAGGGGGTAGAGAGAGACAGGTTACAGGGGTAATATTGTAGGGGGTAGAGAGAGACAGGTTACAGGGGTAATATTGTAGGGGGTAGAGAGAGACAGGTTACAGGGGTAATATTGTAGGGGGTAGAGAGAGACAGGTTACAGGGGTAAAATTGTAGGGGGTAGAGAGAGACAGGTTACAGGGGTAATATTGTAGATGGGGTAGAGAGAGACAGGTTACAGGGGTAATATTGTAGGGGGTAGAGAGAGACAGGGTACAGGGGTAATATTGTAGATGGAGTAGAGAGAGACAGGTTACAGGGGTAATATTGTAGGGGGTAGAGAGAGACAGGTTACAGGGGTAATATTGTAGGGGGTAGAGAGAGACAGGTTACAGGGGTAATGTAGAGGGGGTACAGAGAGACAGGTTACAGGGGTAATATTGTAGGGGGTAGAGAGAGACAGGTTACAGGGGTAATATTGTAGGGGGTAGAGAGAGACAGGTTACAGGGGTAATATTGTAGGGAGTAGAGAGAGACAGGTTACATGGGTAATATTGTAGGGGGTAGAGAGAGACAGGTTACAGGGGTAATATTGTAGGGGGTAGAGAGAGACAGGTTACAGGGGTAATATTGTAGGGGGTAGAGAGAGACAGGTTACAGGGGTAATATTGTAGATGGGGTAGAAAGAGACAGGTTACAGGGGTAATATTGTAGATGGGGTAGAGAGAGACAGGTTACAGGGGTAATATTGTAGGGGGTAGAGAGAGACAGGTTACAGGGGTAATGTTGTAGGGGGTAGAGAGAGACAGGTTACAGGGGTAATATTGTAGGGGGTAGAGAGACAGGTTACAGGGGTAATATTGTAGGGGGTAGAGAGAGACAGGTTACAGGGGTAATGTTGTAGGGGGTAGAGAGAGACAGGTTACAGGGGTAATATTGTAGGGAGTAGAGAGAGACAGGTTACAGGGGTAATATTGTAGGGGGTAGAGAGAGACAGGTTACAGGGGTAATATTGTAGGGGGTAGAGAGAGACAGGTTACAGGGGTAATATTGTAGGGGGTAGAGAGAGACAGGTTACAGGGGTAATATTGAAGATGGGGTAGAGAGAGACAGGTTACAGGGGTAATATTGTAGATGGGGTAGAGAGAGACAGGGTACAGGGGTAATATTGTAGGGGGTAGAGAGAGACAGGTTACAGGGGTAATATTATAGGGAGTAGAGAGAGACAGGTTACAGGGGTAATATTGTAGGGGGTAGAGAGAGACAGGTTACAGGGGTAATATTGAAGATGGGGTAGAGAGAGACAGGTTACAGGGGTAATATTGTAGGGGGTAGAGAGAGACAGGTTACAGGGGTAATATTGAAGATGGGGTAGAGAGAGACAGGTTACAGGGGTAATATTGTAGATGGGGTAGAGAGAGACAGGTTCCAGGGGTAAAATTGTAGGGGGTAGAGAGAGACAGGTTACAGGGGTAATAGTGTAGGGGGTAGAGAGAGACAGGTTACAGGGGTAATATTGTAGGGGGTAGAGAGAGACAGGTTACAGGGGTAATATTGTAGATGGGGTAGAGAGAGACAGGTTACAGTGGTAATATTGAGGGGGTAGAGAGAAACAGGTTACAGGGGTAATATTGTAGATGGAGTAGAGAGAGACAGGTTACAGGGGTAAGAGTGTAGGGGGTAGAGAGAGACAGGTTACAGGGGTAATAGTGTAGGGGGTAGAGAGAGACAGGTTACAGGGGTAATATTGTAGATGGGGTAGAGAGAGACAGGTTACAGGGGTAATATTGTAGGGGGTAGAGAGAGACAGGTTACAGGGGTAATATTGTAAGGGGTAGAGAGAGACAGGTTACAGGGGTAATATTGTAGGGGGTAGAGAGAGACAGGTTACAGGGGTAATATTGTAGGGGGTAGAGAGAGACAGGTTACAGGGGTAATATTGTAGGGGGTAGAGAGAGACAGGTTACAGGGGTAATATTGTAGGGGGTAGAGAGAGACAGGTTACAGGGGTAATATTGTAGATGGGGTAGAGAGAGACAGGTTACAGGGGTAATATTGTAGGGAGTAGAGAGAGACAGGTTACAGGGGTAATATTGTAGGGGGTAGAGAGAGACAGGTTACAGGGGTAATATTGTAGGGGTAGAGAGAGACAGGGTACAGGGGTAATATTGTAGATGGGGTAGAGAGAGACAGGTTACAGGGGTAATATTGTAGGGGGTAGAGAGAGACAGGTTACAGGGGTAATATTGTAGGGGTAGAGAGAGACAGGTTACAGGGGTAATATTGTAGATGGGGTAGAGAGAGACAGGTTACAGGGGTAATATTGTAGGGGGTAGAGAGAGACAGGTTACAGGGGTAATATTGTAGGGGGTAGAGAGAGACAGGTTACAGGGGTAATATTGTAGGGGGTAGAGAGAGACAGGTTACAGGGGTAATATTGTAGGGGGTAGAGAGAGACAGGTTACAGGGGTAATATAGAGGGGTTATAGAGAGAGACAGGTTACAGGGGTAATATAGAGGGGTTATAGAGAGAGAGACAGGTTACAGGGGTAATATTGTAGGGGGTAGAGAGAGACAGGTTAAAGGGGTAATATTGTAGGGGGTAGAGAGAGACAGGTTACAGGGGTAATATAGAGGGGTTATAGAGAGAGACAGGTTACAGGGGTAATATAGAGGGGTTATAGAGAGAGACAGGTTACAGGGGTAATATTGTAGGGGGTAGAGAGAGACAGGTTACAGGGGTAATATTGTAGGGGTAGAGAGAGACAGGTTACAGGGGTAATAGTGTAGGGGGTAGAGAGAGACAGGTTACAGGGGTAATAGTGTAGGGGGTAGAGAGAGACAGGTTACAGGGGTAATGTTGTAGCGGGTAGAGAGAGACAGGTTACAAGGGTAATGTTGTAGGGGGTAGAGAGAGACAGGTTACAGGGGTAATGTTGTAGGGGGTAGAGAGAGACAGGTTACAGGGGTAATATTGTAGGGGGTAGAGAGAGACAGGTTACAGGGGTAATAGTGTAGGGGGTAGAGAGAGACAGGTTACAGGGGTAATATTGTAGGGGGTAGAGAGAGACAGGTTACAGGGGTAATGTAGAGGGGTAGAGAGAGACAGGTTACAGGGGTAATATTGTAGGGGGTAGAGAGAGACAGGTTACAGGGGTAATATTGTAGGGGGTAGAGAGAGACAGGTTACAGGGGTAATATTGAAGATGGGGTAGAGAGAGACAGGTTACAGGGGTAATATTGTAGATGGGGTAGAGAGAGACAGGTTACAGGGGTAATATTGTAGGGGTAGAGAGAGACAGGTTACAGGGGTAATATTGTAGGGGGTAGAGAGAGACAGGTTACAGGGGTAATATTGTAGGGGGTAGAGAGAGACAGGTTACAGGGGTAATATTGTAGGGGGTAGAGAAAGACAGGTTGCAGGGGTAATAGTGTAGGGGGTAGAGAGAGACAGGTTACAGGGGTAATATTGTATGGGGTAGAGAGAGACAGGTTACAGGGGTAATGTTGTAGATGGGGTAGAGAGAGACAGGTTACAGGGGTAATATTGTAGGGGGTAGAGAGAGACAGGTTACAGGGGTAATATTGTAGGGGGTAGAGAGAGACAGGTTACAGGGGTAATATTGTAGGGGGTAGAGAGAGACAGGTTACAGGGGTAATATAGAGGGGTTATAGAGAGAGACAGGTTACAGGGGTAATATTGTAGGGATAGAGAGAGACAGGTTACAGGGGTAATATTGTAGGGGGTAGAGAGAGACAGGTTACAGGGGTAATATTGTAGGGGGTAGAGAGAGACAGGTTACAGGGGTAATATTGTAGGGGGTAGAGAGAGACAGGTTACAGGGGTAATATTGTAGGGGGTAGAGACACAGGTTACAGGGGTAATATTGTAGGGGGTAGAGAGAGACAGGTTACAGGGGTAATATTGAAGATGGGGTAGAGAGAGACAGGTTACAGGGGTAATATTGTAGATGGGGTAGAGAGAGACAGGTTACAGGGGTAAGGTTGTAGGGGGTAGAGAGAGAGGTTACAGGGGCAATATTGTAGGGGGTAGAGAGAGACAGGTTACAGGGGTAATAGTGTAGGGGGTAGAGAGAGACAGGTTACAGGGGTAATATTGAGGGGGTAGAGAGAGACAGGTTACAGGGGTAATATTGTAGATGGAGTAGAGAGAGACAGGTTACAGGGGTAATAGTGTAGGGGGTAGAGAGAGACAGGTTACAGGGGTAATAGTGTAGGGGGTAGAGAGAGACAGGTTACAGGGGTAATATTGTAGATGGGGTAGAGAGAGACAGGTTACAGGGGTAATATTGTAGGGGGTAGAGAGAGACAGGTTACAGGGGTAATATTGTAGGGGGTAGAGAGAGACAGGTTACAGGGGTAATATTGTAGGGGGTAGAGAGAGACAGGTTACAGGGGTAATAGTGTAGGGGGTAGAGAGAGACAGGTTACAGGGGTAATATTGTAGGGGGTAGAGAGAGACAGGTTACAGGGGTAATATTGTAGATGGGGTAGAGAGAGACAGGTTACAGGGGTAATATTGTAGATGGGGTAGAGAAAGACAGGTTACAGGGGTAATATTGTAGGGGGTAGAGAGAGACAGGTTACAGAGGTAATATTGTAGGGGGTAGAGAGAGACAGGTTACAGGGGTAATATTGAAGATGGGGTAGAGAGAGACAGGTTACAGGGGTAATATTGTAGATGGGGTAGAGAGAGACAGGTTACAGGGGTAATATTGAAGATGGGGTAGAGAGAGACAGGTTACAGGGGTAATATTGTAGATGGGGTAGAGAGAGACAGGTTACAGGGGTAATATTGTAGATGGGGTAGAGAGAGACAGGTTACAGGGGTAATATTGTAGGGGGTAGAGAGAGACAGGTTACAGGGGTAATATTGTAGGGGGTAGAGAGAGACAGGTTACAGGGGTAATAGTGTAGGGGGTAGAGAGAGACAGGTTACAGGGGTAATATTGTAGGGGGTAGAGAGAGACAGGTTACAGGGGTAATAGTGTAGGGGGTAGAGAGAGACAGGTTACAGGGGTAATATTGTAGGGGGTAGAGAGAGACAGGTTACAGGGGTAATAGTGTAGGGGGTAGAGAGAGACAGGTTACAGGGGTAATATTGTAGGGGGTAGAGAGAGACAGGTTACAGGGGTAATATTGTAGATGGGGTAGAGAGAGACAGGTTACAGGGGTAATATTGTAGGGGGTAGAGAGAGACAGGTTACAGGGGTAATATTGTAGGGGGTAGAGAGAGAAAGGTTACAGGGGTAATATTGTAGGGGGTAGAGAGAGACAGGTTACAGGGGTAATAGTGTAGGGGGTAGAGAGAGACAGGTTACAGGGGTAATATTGTAGATGGGGTAGAGAGAGACAGGTTACAGGGGTAATATTGTAGATGGGGTAGAGAGAGACAGGTTACAGGGGTAATATTGTAGGGGGTAGAGAGAGACAGGTTACAGGGGTAATAGTGTAGGGGGTAGAGAGAGACAGGTTACAGGGGTAATATTGTAGGGGGTAGAGAGAGACAGGTTACAGGGGTAATATTGTAGGGGGTAGAGAGAGACAGGTTACAGGGGTAATAGTGTAGGGGGTAGAGAGAGACAGGTTACAGGGGTAATATTGTAGGGGGTAGAGAGAGACAGGTTACAGGGGTAATATAGAGGGGGTAGAGAGAGACAGGTTACAGGGGTAATATTGTAGGGGGTAGAGAGAGACAGGTTACAGGGGTAATATAGAGGGGTTATAGAGAGAGACAGGTTACAGGGGTAATATAGAGGGGTTATAGAGAGAGACAGGTTACAGGGGTAATATTGTAGGGGGTAGAGAGAGACAGGTTAAAGGGGTAATATTGTAGGGGGTAGAGAGAGACAGGTTACAGGGGTAATATTGTAGGGGGTAGAGAGAGACAGGTTACAGGGGTAATGTTGTAGGGGGTAGAGAGAGACAGGTTACAGGGGTAATATTGTAGGGGGTAGAGAGAGACAGGTTACAGGGGTAATATTGTAGGGGGTAGAGAGAGACAGGTTACAGGGGTAATATTGTAGGGGTTAGAGAGAGACAGGTTACAGGGGTAATATTGTAGGGGGTAGAGAGAGACAGGTTACAGGGGTAATGCTGTAGGGGGTAGAGAGAGACAGGTTACAGGGGTAATATTGTAGGGGGTAGAGAGAGACAGGTTACAGGGGTAATAGTGTAGGGGGTAGAGAGAGACAGGTTACAGGGGTAATATTGTAGGGGGTAGAGAGAGACAGGTTACAGGGGTAATATAGAGGGGGTAGAGAGAGACAGGTTACAGGGGTAATATTGTAGGGGGTAGAGAGAGACAGGTTACAGGGGTAATATAGAGGGGTTATAGAGAGAGACAGGTTACAGGGGTAATATAGAGGGGTTATAGAGAGAGACAGGTTACAGGGGTAATATTGTAGGGGGTAGAGAGAGACAGGTTAAAGGGGTAATATTGTAGGGGGTAGAGAGAGACAGGTTACAGGGGTAATATTGTAGGGGGTAGAGAGAGACAGGTTACAGGGGTAATGTTGTAGGGGGTAGAGAGAGACAGGTTACAGGGGTAATATTGTAGGGGGTAGAGAGAGACAGGTTACAGGGGTAATATTGTAGGGGGTAGAGAGAGACAGGTTACAGGGGTAATATTGTAGATGGGGTAGAGAGAGACAGGTTACAGGGGTAATATTGTAGGGGGTAGAGAGAGACAGGGTACAGGGGTAATATTGTAGGGGTTAGAGAGAGACAGGTTACAGGGGTAATATTGTAGGGGGTAGAGAGAGACAGGTTACAGGGGTAATATTGTAGATGGGGTAGAGAGAGACAGGTTACAGGGGTAATATTGTAGATGGGGTAGAGAGAGACAGGTTACAGGGGTAATATTGTAGGGGGTAGAGAGAGACAGGTTACAGGGGTAATATTGTAGGGGGTAGAGAGAGACAGGTTACAGGGGTAATATTGTAGGTGGTAGAGAGAGACAGGTTACAGGGGTAATATTGTAGGGGGTAGAGAGAGACAGGTTACAGGGGTAATATTGTAGATGGGGTAGAGAGAGACAGGTTACAGGGGTAATATTGTAGGGGGTAGAGAGAGACAGGTTACAGGGGTAATGTAGAGGGGTTATAGAGGGACAGGTTACAGGGGTAATATTGTAGGGGGTAGAGAGAGACAGGTTACAGGGGTAATATTGTAGATGGGGTAGAGAGAGACAGGTTACAGGGGTAATATTGTAGGGGATAGAGAGAGACAGGTTACAGGGGTAATATTGTAGGGGGTAGAGAGAGACAGGTTACAGGGGTAATATTGTAGGGGGTAGAGAGAGACAGGTTACAGGGGTAATATTGTAGGGGGTAGAGAGAGACAGGTTACAGGGGTAATATTGTAGGGGTAGAGAGAGACAGGTTACAGGGGTAATATTGTAGGGGGTAGAGAGAGACAGGTTACAGGGGTAATATTGTAGGGGATAGAGAGAGACAGGTTACAGGGGTAATATTGTAGGGGGTAGAGAGAGACAGGTTACAGGGGTAATATTGTAGGGGGTAGAGAGAGACAGGTTACAGGGGTAATATCCTAGGGGGTAGAGAGAGACAGGTTACAGGGGTAAGGTTGTAGGGGGTAGAGAGAGACAGGTTACAGGGGTAATATTGTAGATGGGGTAGAGAGAGACAGGTTACAGGGGTAATATTGTAGGGGGTAGAGAGAGACAGGTTACAGGGGTAATATTGTATGGGGTAGAGAGAGACAGGTTACAGGGGTGATATTGTAGGGGGTAGAGAGAGACAGGTTACAGGGGTGATATTGTATGGGGTAGAGAGAGACAGGTTACAGGGGTAATATTGTAGGGGGTAGAGAGAGACAGGTTACAGGGGTAATATTGTAGGGGGTAGAGAGAGACAGGTTACAGGGGTAATATTGTAGGGGGTAGAGAGAGACAGGTTACAGGGGTAATAGTGTAGGGGGTAGAGAGAGACAGGTTACAGGGGTAATATTGTATGGGGTAGAGAGAGACAGGTTACAGGGGTAATGTTGTAGATGGGGTAGAGAGAGACAGGTTACAGGGGTAATATTGTAGGGAGTAGAGAGAGACAGGTTACAGGGGTAATATTGTAGGGGTAGAGAGAGACAGGTTACAGGGGTAATATTGTAGGGGTAGAGAGAGACAGGTTACAGGGGTAATATTGTAGGGGGTAGAGAGAGACAGGTTACAGGGGTAATATTGTAGGGGGTAGAGAGAGACAGGTTACAGGTGTGATATTGTAGGGAGTAGAGAGAGACAGGTTACAGGGGTAATATTGTAGGGGGTAGAGAGAGACAGGTTACAGGGGTAATATTGTAGGGGGTAGAGAGAGACAGGTTACAGGGGTAATATTGTAGGGGGTAGAGAGAGACAGGTTACATGGGTAATATTGTAGGGGGTAGAGAGAGACAGGTTACAGGGGTAATATTGTAGGGGGTAGAGAGAGACAGGTTACAGGGGTAATGTTGTAGGGGGTAGAGAGAGACAGGTTACAGGGGTAATATTGTAGGGGGTAGAGAGAGACAGGTTACAGGGGTAATATTGTAGGGGTAGAGAGAGACAGGTTACAGGGGTAATATTGTAGGGGGTAGAGAGAGACAGGTTACAGGGGTAATATTGTAGGGGGTAGAGAGAGACAGGTTACAGGGGTAATATTGTAGGGGGTAGAGAGAGACAGGTTACAGGGGTAATATTGTAGGGGGTAGAGAGAGACAGGTTACAGGGGTAATATTGTAGATGGGGTAGAGAGAGACAGGTTACAGGGGTAATATTGTAGGGGGTAGAGAGAGACAGGTTACAGGGGTAATATTGTAGGGTGTAGAGAGAGACAGGTTACAGGGGTAATAGTGTAGGGGGTAGAGAGAGACAGGTTACAGGGGTAATATTGTAGGGAGTAGAGAGAGACAGGTTACAGGGGTAATATTGTAGGGTGTAGAGAGAGACAGGTTACAGGGGTAATAGTGTAGGGGGTAGAGAGAGACAGGTTACAGGGGTAATATTGTAGGGGGTAGAGAGAGACAGGTTACAGGGGTAATATTGTAGGGTGTAGAGAGAGACAGGTTACAGGGGTAATAGTGTAGGGGGTAGAGAGAGACAGGTTACAGGGGTAAGGTTGTAGGGGTTAGAGAGAGACAGGTTACAGGGGTAATATTGTAGGGGGTAGAGAGAGACAGGTTACAGGGGTAATATTGTAGGGGGTAGAGAGAGACAGGTTACAGGGGTAATATTGTAGGGGGTAGAGAGAGACAGGTTACAGGGGTAATATTGTAGGGGTAGAGAGAGACAGGTTACAGGGGTAATATTGTAGATGGGGTAGAGAGAGACAGGTTACAGGGGTAATATTGTGGGGAGTAGAGAGAGACAGGGTACAGGGGTAATATTGTAGGGGGTAGAGAGAGACAGGTTACAGGGGTAATATTGTAGGGGGTAGAGAGAGACAGGTTACAGGGGTAATATTGTAGATGGGGTAGAGAGAGACAGGTTACAGGGGTAATAGTGTAGGGGGTAGAGAGAGACAGGTTACCGGGGTTATATTGTAGGGGGTAGAGAGAGACAGGTTACAGGGGTAATAGTGTAGTGAGTAGAGAGAGACAGGTTACAGGGGTAATATTGTAGGGGGTAGAGAGAGACAGGTTACAGGGGTAATATTGTAGGGGGTAGAGAGAGACAGGTTACAGGGGTAATATTGTAGGGAGTAGAGAGAGACAGGTTACAGGGGTAATATTGTAGGGAGTAGAGAGAGACAGGTTACAGGGGTAATATTGTAGATGGGGTAGAGAGAGACAGGTTACAGGGGTAATATTGTAGGGGGTAGAGAGAGACAGGTTACAGGGGTAATATTGTAGGGGTTAGAGAGAGACAGGTTACAGGGGTAATGTTGTAGATGGGGTAGAGAGAGACAGGTTACAGGGGTAATATTGTAGGGGGTAGAGAGAGACAGGTTACAGGGGTAATATTGTAGGGAGTAGAGAGAGACAGGTTACAGGGGTAATATTGTAGGGGGTAGAGAGAGACAGGTTACAGGGGTAATGTTGTAGATGGGGTAGAGAGAGACAGGTTACAGGGGTAATATTGTAGGGGGTAGAGAGAGACAGGTTACAGGGGTAAGGTTGTAGGGAGTAGAGAGAGACAGGTTACAGGGGTAATATTGTAGATGGGGTAGAGAGAGACAGGTTACAGGGGTAATATTGTAGGGGGTAGAGAGAGACAGGTTACAGGGGTACGGTTGTAGGGAGTAGAGAGAGACAGGTTACAGGGGTAATATTGTAGGGGGTAGAGAGAGACAGGTTACAGGGGTAAGGTTGTAGGGAGTAGAGAGAGACAGGTTACAGGGGTAATATTGTAGATGGGGTAGAGAGAGACAGGTTACAGGGGTAATATTGTAGGGGGTAGAGAGAGACAGGTTACAGGGGTAATATTGTAGGGGGTAGAGAGAGACAGGTTACAGGGGTACGGTTGTAGGGGGTAGAGAGAGACAGGGTACAGGGGTAATATTGTAACGGGGTAGAGAGAGACAGGTTACAGGGGTAATATTGTAGGGGGTAGAGAGAGACAGGGTACAGGGGTAATATTGTAGGGAGTAGAGAGAGACAGGTTACAGGGGTAATATTGTAGGGAGTAGAGAGAGACAGGTTACAGGGGTAATATTGTAGGGGGTAGAGAGAGACAGGTTACAGGGGTAATATTGTAGGGAGTAGAGAGAGACAGGTTACCGGGGTTATATTGTAGGGGGTAGAGAGAGACAGGTTACAGGGGTAATAGTGTAGTGAGTAGAGAGAGACAGGTTACAGGGGTAATATTGTAGGGAGTAGAGAGAGACAGGTTACAGGGGTAATATTGTAGGGAGTAGAGAGAGACAGGTTACCGGGGTTATATTGTAGATGGGGTAGAGAGAGACAGGTTACAGGGGTAATATTGTAGGGAGTAGAGAGAGACAGGTTACAGGGGTAATATTGTAGGGAGTAGAGAGAGACAGGTTACCGGGGTTATATTGTAGGGGGTAGAGAGAGACAGGTTACAGGGGTAATAGTGTAGTGAGTAGAGAGAGACAGGTTACAGGGGTAATATTGTAGGGGGTAGAGAGAGACAGGTTACAGGGGTAATATTGTAGGGAGTAGAGAGAGACAGGTTACAGGGGTAATATTGTAGGGAGTAGAGAGAGACAGGTTACAGGGGTAATATTGTAGATGGGGTAGAGAGAGACAGGTTACAGGGGTAATATTGTAGGGGGTAGAGAGAGACAGGTTACAGGGGTAATATTGTAGGGAGTAGAGAGAGACAGGTTACAGGGGTAATGTTGTAGATGGGGTAGAGAGAGACAGGTTACAGGGGTAATATTGTAGGGGGTAGAGAGAGACAGGTTACAGGGGTAATATTGTAGGGAGTAGAGAGAGACAGGTTACAGGGGTAATATTGTAGATGGGGTAGAGAGAGACAGGTTACAGGGGTAATATTGTAGGGGGTAGAGAGAGACAGGTTACAGGGGTAATATTGTAGGGAGTAGAGAGAGACAGGTTACAGGGGTAATATTGTAGGGAGTAGAGAGAGACAGGTTACAGGGGTAATATTGTAGATGGGGTAGAGAGAGACAGGTTACAGGGGTAATATTGTAGGGGGTAGAGAGAGACAGGTTACAGGGGTAATATTGTAGGGAGTAGAGAGAGACAGGTTACAGGGGTAATATTGTAGGGGGTAGAGAGAGACAGGTTACAGGGGTAAGGTTGTAGGGAGTAGAGAGAGACAGGTTACAGGGGTAATATTGTAGGGGGTAGAGAGAGACAGGTTACAGGAGTAATATTGTAGGGGGTAGAGAGAGACAGGTTACAGGGGTAATATTGTAGGGGGTAGAGAGAGACAGGTTACAGGGGTAATATTGTATTGGGTGAGAGAGACAGGTTACAGGGGTAATATAGAGGGTGTAGAGAGAGACAGGTTACAGGGGTAATATTGTAGATGGGGTAGAGAGAGACAGGTTACAGGGGTAATATTGTAGGGGGTAGAGAGAGACAGGTTACAGGGGTAATATTGTAGGGGGTAGAGAGAGACAGGTTACAGGGGTAATGTTGTAGATGGGGTAGAGAGAGACAGGTTACAGGGGTAATGTTGTAGGGGGTAGAGAGAGACAGGTTACAGGGGTAATATTGTAGGGTGTAGAGAGAGACAGGTTACAGGGGTAATAGTGTAGGGGGTAGAGAGAGACAGGTTACAGGGGTAATATTGTAGGGTGTAGAGAGAGACAGGTTACAGGGGTAATAGTGTAGGGGGTAGAGAGAGACAGGTTACAGGGGTAATATTGTAGGGGGTAGAGAGAGACAGGTTACAGGGGTAATGTTGTAGATGGGGTAGAGAGAGACAGGTTACAGGGGTAATATTGTAGGGGGTAGAGAGAGACAGGTTACAGGGGTAATATAGAGGGGGTAGAGAGAGACAGGTTACAGGGGTAATATTGTAGGGGGTAGAGAGAGACAGGTTACAGGGGTAATATTGTAGGGGGTAGAGAGAGACAGGTTACAGGGGTAATATTGTAGGGGGTAGAGAGAGACAGGTTACAGGGGTAATATTGTAGGGGTAGAGAGAGACAGGTTACAGGGGTAATATTGTAGATGGGGTAGAGAGAGACAGGTTACAGGGGTAATATTGTGGGGAGTAGAGAGAGACAGGGTACAGGGGTAATATTGTAGGGGGTAGAGAGAGACAGGTTACAGGGGTAATATTGTAGGGGGTAGAGAGAGACAGGTTACAGGGGTAATAGTGTAGGGGGTAGAGAGAGACAGGTTACCGGGGTTATATTGTAGGGGGTAGAGAGAGACAGGTTACAGGGGTAATAGTGTAGTGAGTAGAGAGAGACAGGTTACAGGGGTAATATTGTAGGGGGTAGAGAGAGACAGGTTACAGGGGTAATATTGTAGGGGGTAGAGAGAGACAGGTTACAGGGGTAATATTGTAGGGAGTAGAGAGAGACAGGTTACAGGGGTAATATTGTAGATGGGGTAGAAAGAGACAGGTTACAGGGGTAAGGTTGTAGGGAGTAGAGAGAGACAGGTTACAGGGGTAATATTGTAGGGGGTAGAGAGAGACAGGTTACAGGAGTAATATTGTAGGGGGTAGAGAGAGACAGGTTACAGGGGTAATATTGTAGGGGGTAGAGAGAGACAGGTTACAGGGGTAATATTGTAGGGAGTAGAGAGAGACAGGTTACAGGGGTAATATTGTAGGGAGTAGAGAGAGACAGGTTACAGGGGTAATATTGTAGGGAGTAGAGAGAGACAGGTTACAGGGGTAATATTGTCGGGGGTAGAGAGAGACAGGTTACAGGGGTAAGGTTGTAGGGAGTAGAGAGAGACAGGTTACAGGGGTAATATTGTAGGGGGTAGAGAGAGACAGGTTACAGGAGTAATATTGTAGGGGGTAGAGAGAGACAGGTTACAGGGGTAATATTGTAGGGGGTAGAGAGAGACAGGTTACAGGGGTAATATTGTAGGGAGTAGAGAGAGACAGGTTACAGGGGTAATATTGTAGGGGGTAGAGAGAGACAGGTTACAGGAGTAATATTGTAGGGGGTAGAGAGAGACAGGGTACAGGGGTAATATTGTAGGGGGTAGAGAGAGACAGGTTACAGGGGTAATATTGTAGGGGGTAGAGAGAGACAGGTTACAGGGGTAATATTGTAGATGGGGTAGAGAGAGACAGGTTACAGGGGTAATATTGTATTGGGTAGAGAGAGACAGGTTACAGGGGTAATATTGTAGATGGGGGTAGAGAGAGACAGGTTACAGGGGTAATATTGTAGGGGGTAGAGAGAGACAGGTTACAGGGGTAATATAGAGGGGGTAGAGAGAGACAGGTTACAGGGGTAATATTGTAGATGGGGTAGAGAGAGACAGGTTACAGGGGTAATATTGTAGATGGGGTAGAGAGAGACAGGTTACAGGGGTAATATTGTAGGGGGTAGAGAGAGACAGGTTACAGGGGTAATATTGTAGGGGGTAGAGAGAGACAGGTTACAGGGGTAAGGTTGTAGATGGGGTAGAGAGAGACAGGTTACAGGGGTAATATTGTAGGGGGTAGAGAGAGACAGGTTACAGGGGTAATGTTGTAGGGGGTAGAGAGAGACAGGTTACAGGGGTAATATTGTAGGGGGTAGAGAGAGACAGGTTACAGGGGTAATATTGTAGATGGGGTAGAGAGAGACAGGTTACAGGGGTAATATTGTAGGGAGTAGAGAGAGACAGGGTACAGGGGTAATATTGTAGATGGGTAGAGAGAGACAGGTTACAGGGGTAATATTGTAGGGGGTAGAGAGAGACAGGTTACAGGGGTAATATTGTAGGGGGTAGAGAGAGACAGGTTACAGGGGTAATATTGTAGAGGGGTAGAGAGAGACAGGTTACAGGGGTAATATTGTAGGGGGTAGAGAGAGACAGGTTACAGGGGTAATATTGTAGGGGGTAGAGAGAGACAGGTTAAAGGGGTAATATTGTAGGGGGTAGAGAGAGACAGGTTACAGGGGTAATAGTGTAGGGGGTAGAGAGAGACAGGTTACAGGGGTAATATTGTAGGGGGTAGAGAGAGACAGGTTACAGGGGTAATATTGTAGGGGGTAGAGAGAGACAGGTTACAGGGGTAATATTGTAGGGGGTAGAGAGAGACAGGTTACAGGGGTAATATTGTAGGGAGTAGAGAGAGACAGGTTACAGGGGTAATATTGTAGGGAGTAGAGAGAGACAGGTTACAGGGGTAATATTGTAGGGGGTAGAGAGAGACAGGTTACAGGGGTAATATTGTAGGGGGTAGAGAGAGACAGGTTACAGGGGTAATATTGTAGATGGGGTAGAGAGAGACAGGTTACAGGGGTAATATTGTAGGGGGTAGAGAGAGACAGGTTACAGGGGTAATATTGTAGGGGGTAGAGAGAGACAGGTTACAGGGGTAATGTTGTAGGGGGTAGAGAGAGACAGGTTACAGGGGTAATATTGTAGATGGGGTAGAGAGAGACAGGTTACAGGGGTAATATTGTAGGGAGTAGAGAGAGACAGGGTACAGGGGTAATATTGTAGGGGGTAGAGAGAGACAGGTTACAGGGGTAATATTGTAGGGGGTAGAGAGAGACAGGTTACAGGGGTAATATTGTAGGGGGTAGAGAGAGACAGGTTACAGGGGTAATATTGTAGGGGGTAGAGAGAGACAGGTTACAGGGGTAATAGTGTAGGGGGTAGAGAGAGACAGGTTACAGGGGTAATATTGTAGGGGGTAGAGAGAGACAGGTTACAGGGGTAATATTGTAGGGGGTAGAGAGAGACAGGTTACAGGGGTTATATTGTAGGGGGTAGAGAGAGACAGGTTACAGGGGTAATATTGTAGATGGGGTAGAGAGAGACAGGTTACAGGGGTAATATTGTAGGGGGTAGAGAGAGACAGGTTACAGGGGTAATAGTGTAGGGGGTAGAGAGAGACAGGTTACAGGGGTAATATTGTAGGGGGTAGAGAGACAGGTTACAGGGGTAATATTGTAGGGGGTAGAGAGAGACAGGTTACAGGGGTAATATTGTAGGGGGTAGAGAGAGACAGGTTACAGGAGTAATATTGTAGGGGGTAGAGAGAGACAGGTTACAGGGGTAATATTGTAGGGAGTAGAGAGAGACAGGTTACAGGGGTAATATTGTAGGGGGTAGAGAGAGACAGGTTACAGGGGTAATATTTTAGGGCGTAATGAGTGACAGGTTACACGGGTAATATTGTAGGGAGTAGAGAGAGACAGGTTACAGGGGTAATATTGTAGATGGGGTAGAAAGAGACAGGTTACAGGGGTAATATTGTAGATGGAGTAGAGAGAGACAGGTTACAGGGGTAATATTGTAGGGAGTAGAGAGAGACAGGTTACAGGGGTAATATTGTAGATGGAGTAGAGAGAGACAGGTTACAGGGGTAATATTGTAGGGAGTAGAGAGAGACAGGTTACAGGGGTAATATTGTAGGGAGTAGAGAGAGACAGGTTACAGGGGTAATATTGTAGGGGGTAGAGAGAGACAGGTTACAGGGGTAAGGTTGTAGGGAGTAGAGAGAGACAGGTTACAGGGGTAATATTGTAGATGGAGTAGAGAGAGACAGGTTACAGGGGTAATATTGTAGGGAGTAGAGAGAGACAGGTTACAGGGGTAATATTGTAGGGAGTAGAGAGAGACAGGTTACAGGGGTAATATTGTAGATGGGGTAGAAAGAGACAGGTTACAGGGGTAATGTAGATGGGTAGAGAGAGACAGGTTACAGGGGTAATATTGTAGGGGGTAGAGAGAGACAGGTTACAGGGGTAATATTGTAGGGGGTAGAGAGAGACAGGTTACAGGGGTAATATTGTAGGGAGTAGAGAGAGACAGGTTACAGGGGTAATATTGTAGGGGGTAGAGAGAGACAGGTTACAGGGGTAAGGTTGTAGGGAGTAGAGAGAGACAGGTTACAGGGGTAATATTGTAGGGGGTAGAGAGAGACAGGTTACAGGGGTAATATTGTATTGGGTAGAGAGAGACAGGTTACAGGGGTAATATTGTAGATGGGGTAGAGAGAGACAGGTTACAGGGGTAATATTGTAGGGGGTAGAGAGAGACAGGTTACAGGGGTAATATAGAGGGGGTAGAGAGAGACAGGTTACAGGGGTAATATTGTAGATGGGGTAGAGAGAGACAGGTTACAGGGGTAATATTGTAGGGGGTAGAGAGAGACAGGTTACAGGGGTAATATTGTAGGGGGTAGAGAGAGACAGGTTACAGGGGTAATGTTGTAGATGGGGTAGAGAGAGACAGGTTACAGGGGTAATATTGTAGGGGGTAGAGAGAGACAGGTTACAGGGGTAATATTGTAGGGGGTAGAGAGAGACAGGTTACAGGGGTAATGTTGTAGGGGGTAGAGAGAGACAGGTTACAGGGGTAATATTGTAGATGGGGTAGAGAGAGACAGGTTACATGGGTAATATTGTAGGGAGTAGAGAGAGACAGGGTACAGGGGTAATATTGTAGGGGGTAGAGAGAGACAGGTTACAGGGGTAATATTGTAGGGGGTAGAGAGAGACAGGTTACAGGGGTAATAGTGTAGGGGGTAGAGAGAGACAGGTTACAGGGGTAATATTGTAGGGGGTAGAGAGACAGGTTACAGGGGTAATATTGTAGGGGGTAGAGAGAGACAGGTTACAGGGGTAATATTGTAGGGGGTAGAGAGAGACGGGGTACAGGGGTAATATTGTAGGGGGTAGAGAGAGACAGGTTACAGGGGTAATATTGTAGGGGGTAGAGAGAGACAGGTTACAGGGGTAATATTGTAGATGGGGTAGAGAGAGACAGGTTACAGGGGTAATATTGTAGGGGGTAGAGAGAGACAGGTTACAGGAGTAATATTGTAGGGGGTAGAGAGAGACAGGTTACAGGGGTAATATTGTATTGGGTAGAGAGAGACAGGTTACAGGGGTAATATAGAGGGGGTAGAGAGAGACAGGTTACAGGGGTAATATTGTAGATGGGGTAGAGAGAGACAGGTTACAGGGGTAATATTGTAGGGGGTAGAGAGAGACAGGTTACAGGGGTAATAGTGTAGGGGGTAGAGAGAGACAGGTTACAGGGGTAATATTGTAGGGGTAGAGAGAGACAGGTTACAGGGGTAATATTGTAGGGAGTAGAGAGAGACAGGTTACAGGGGTAATAGTGTAGGGAGTAGAGAGAGACAGGTTACAGGGGTAATGTTGTAGGGGGTAGAGAGAGACAGGTTACAGGGGTAATATTGTAGGGGGTAGAGAGAGACAGGTTACAGGGGTAATAGTGTAGGGGGTAGAGAGAGACAGGTTACAGGGGTAATATTGTATGGGGTAGAGAGAGACAGGTTACAGGGGTAATATTGTAGGGAGTAGAGAGAGACAGGTTACAGGGGTAATAGTGTAGGGAGTAGAGAGAGACAGGTTACAGGGGTAATGTTGTAGGGGGTAGAGAGAGACAGGTTACAGGGGTAATATTGTAGGGGGTAGAGAGAGACAGGTTACAGGGCTAATATAGAGGGGTTATAGAGAGAGACAGGTTACAGGGGTAATATTGTAGAGGGTAGAGAGAGACAGGTTACAGGGGTAATATTGTAGAGGGTAGAGAGAGACAGGTTACAGGGGTAATGTAGAGGGGTAGAGAGAGACAGGTAACAGGGGTAATATTGTAGAGGGGTAGAGAGAGACAGGTTACAGGGGTAATATTGTAGGGGGTAGAGAGAGACAGGTTACAGGGGTAATATTGTAGGGTGTAGAGAGAGACAGGTTACAGGGGTAATAGTGTAGGGGGTAGAGAGAGACAGGTTACAGGGGTAATATTGTAGGGTGTAGAGAGAGACAGGTTACAGGGGTAATAGTGTAGGGGGTAGAGAGACACAGGTTACAGGGGTAATATTGTAGGGTGTAGAGAGAGACAGGTTACAGGGGTAATAGTGTAGGGGGTAGAGAGAGACAGGTTACAGGGGTAAGGTTGTAGGGGTTAGAGAGAGACAGGTTACAGGGGTAATATTGTAGGGGGTAGAGAGAGACAGGTTACAGGGGTAATATTGTAGGGGGTAGAGAGAGACAGGTTACAGGGGTAATATTGTAGGGGGTAGAGAGAGACAGGTTACAGGGGTAATATTGTAGGGGTAGAGAGAGACAGGTTACAGGGGTAATATTGTAGGGGGTAGAGAGAGACAGGTTACAGGGGTAATATTGTAGGGGGTAGAGAGAGACAGGTTACAGGGGTAATATAGAGGGGTTATAGAGAGAGACAGGTTACAGGGGTAATATAGAGGGGTTATAGAGAGAGACAGGTTACAGGGGTGATATTGTAGGGGGTAGAGAGAGACAGGTTACAGGGGTGATATTGTAGGGGTTAGAGAGAGACAGGTTACAGGGGTGATATTGTAGGGGGTAGAGAGACAGGTTACAGGGGTAAGGTTGTAGGGGGTAGAGAGAGACAGGTTACAGGGGTAATATTGTAGGGGATAGAGAGAGACAGGTTACAGGGGTGATATTGTAGGGGGTAGAGAGAGACAGGTTACAGGGGTAATATTGTAGGGGGTAGAGAGAGACAGGTTACAGGGGTAATGTAGAGGGGGTAGAGAGAGACAGGTTACAGGGGTAATATTGTAGGGGGTAGAGAGAGACAGGTTACAGGGGTAAGGTTGTAGGTTGTAGAGAGAGACAGGTTACAGGGGTAATATTGTAGAGGGTAGAGAGACAGGTTACAGGGGTAATATTGTAGATGGGGTAGAGAGAGACAGGTTACAGGGGTAATATTGTAGGGAGTAGAGAGAGACAGGGTACAGGGGTAATATTGTAGGGAGAAGAGAGAGACAGGTTACAGGGGTAATATTGTAGGGGGTAGAGAGAGACAGGTTACAGGGGTACGGTTGTAGGGAGTAGAGAGAGACAGGTTACAGGGGTAATGTTGTAGGGGGTAGAGAGAGACAGGTTACAGGGGTAATATTGTAGATGGGGTAGAGAGAGACAGGGTACAGGGGTAATATTGTAGATGGGGTAGAGAGAGACAGGTTACAGGGGTAATATTGTAGATGGGGTAGAGAGAGACAGGTTACAGGGGTAATATTGTAGGGGGTAGAGAGAGACAGGTTACAGGGGTAATATTGTAGGGGGTAGAGAGAGACAGGTTACAGGGGTAAGGTTGTAGATGGGGTAGAGAGAGACAGGTTACAGGGGTAATATTGTAGGGGGTAGAGAGAGACAGGTTACAGGGGTAATGTTGTAGGGGGTAGAGAGAGACAGGTTACAGGGGTAATATTGTAGATGGGGTAGAGAGAGACAGGTTACAGGGGTAATATTGTAGGGAGTAGAGAGAGACAGGGTACAGGGGTAATATTGTAGGGGGTAGAGAGAGACAGGTTAAAGGGGTAATATTGTAGGGGGTAGAGAGAGACAGGTTACAGGGGTAATAGTGTAGGGGGTAGAGAGAGACAGGTTACAGGGGTAATATTGTAGGGGGTAGAGAGAGACAGGTTACAGGGGTAATATTGTAGGGGGTAGAGAGAGACAGGTTACAGGGGTAATATTGTAGGGGGTAGAGAGAGACAGGTTACAGGGGTAATGTTGTAGGGGGTAGAGAGAGACAGGTTACAGGGGTAATATTGTAGATGGGGTAGAGAGAGACAGGTTACAGGGGTAATATTGTAGGGAGTAGAGAGAGACAGGGTACAGGGGTAATATTGTAGGGGGTAGAGAGAGACAGGTTACAGGGGTAATATTGTAGGGGGTAGAGAGAGACAGGTTACAGGGGTAATATTGTAGGGGGTAGAGAGAGACAGGTTACAGGGGTAATATTGTAGGGGGTAGAGAGAGACAGGTTACAGGGGTAATAGTGTAGGGGGTAGAGAGAGACAGGTTACAGGGGTAATATTGTAGGGGGTAGAGAGAGACAGGTTACAGGGGTAATATTGTAGGGGGTAGAGAGAGACAGGTTACAGGGGTTATATTGTAGGGGGTAGAGAGAGACAGGTTACAGGGGTAATATTGTAGATGGGGTAGAGAGAGACAGGTTACAGGGGTAATATTGTAGGGGGTAGAGAGAGACAGGTTACAGGGGTAATAGTGTAGGGGGTAGAGAGAGACAGGTTACAGGGGTAATATTGTAGGGGGTAGAGAGACAGGTTACAGGGGTAATATTGTAGGGGGTAGAGAGAGACAGGTTACAGGGGTAATATTGTAGGGGGTAGAGAGAGACAGGTTACAGGAGTAATATTGTAGGGGGTAGAGAGAGACAGGTTACAGGGGTAATATTGTAGGGAGTAGAGAGAGACAGGTTACAGGGGTAATATTGTAGGGGGTAGAGAGAGACAGGTTACAGGGGTAATATTTTAGGGCGTAATGAGTGACAGGTTACACGGGTAATATTGTAGGGAGTAGAGAGAGACAGGTTACAGGGGTAATATTGTAGGGGGTAGAGAGAGACAGGTTACAGGGGTAATATTGTAGGGGGTAGAGAGAGACAGGTTACAGGGGTAATATTGTAGGGGGTAGAGAGAGACAGGTTACAGGGGTAATATTGTAGGGAGTAGAGAGAGACAGGTTACAGGGGTAATATTGTAGATGGGGTAGAAAGAGACAGGTTACAGGGGTAATATTGTAGGGAGTAGAGAGAGACAGGTTACAGGGGTAATATTGTAGGGGGTAGAGAGAGACAGGTTACAGGGGTAAGGTTGTAGGGAGTAGAGAGAGACAGGTTACAGGGGTAATATTGTAGGGGGTAGAGAGAGACAGGTTACAGGGGTAATATTGTATTGGGTAGAGAGAGACAGGTTACAGGGGTAATATTGTAGATGGGGTAGAGAGAGACAGGTTACAGGGGTAATATTGTAGGGGGTAGAGAGAGACAGGTTACAGGGGTAATATAGAGGGGGTAGAGAGAGACAGGTTACAGGGGTAATATTGTAGATGGGGTAGAGAGAGACAGGTTACAGGGGTAATATTGTAGGGGGTAGAGAGAGACAGGTTACAGGGGTAATATTGTAGGGGGTAGAGAGAGACAGGTTACAGGGGTAATGTTGTAGATGGGGTAGAGAGAGACAGGTTACAGGGGTAATATTGTAGGGGGTAGAGAGAGACAGGTTACAGGGGTAATATTGTAGGGGGTAGAGAGAGACAGGTTACAGGGGTAATGTTGTAGGGGGTAGAGAGAGACAGGTTACAGGGGTAATATTGTAGATGGGGTAGAGAGAGACAGGTTACATGGGTAATATTGTAGGGAGTAGAGAGAGACAGGGTACAGGGGTAATATTGTAGGGGGTAGAGAGAGACAGGTTACAGGGGTAATATTGTAGGGGGTAGAGAGAGACAGGTTACAGGGGTAATAGTGTAGGGGGTAGAGAGAGACAGGTTACAGGGGTAATATTGTAGGGGGTAGAGAGACAGGTTACAGGGGTAATATTGTAGGGGGTAGAGAGAGACAGGTTACAGGGGTAATATTGTAGGGGGTAGAGAGAGACGGGGTACAGGGGTAATATTGTAGGGGGTAGAGAGAGACAGGTTACAGGGGTAATATTGTAGGGGGTAGAGAGAGACAGGTTACAGGGGTAATATTGTAGATGGGGTAGAGAGAGACAGGTTACAGGGGTAATATTGTAGGGGGTAGAGAGAGACAGGTTACAGGAGTAATATTGTAGGGGGTAGAGAGAGACAGGTTACAGGGGTAATATTGTATTGGGTAGAGAGAGACAGGTTACAGGGGTAATATAGAGGGGGTAGAGAGAGACAGGTTACAGGGGTAATATAGAGGGGGTAGAGAGAGACAGGTTACAGGGGTAATATTGTAGATGGGGTAGAGAGAGACAGGTTACAGGGGTAATATTGTAGGGGGTAGAGAGAGACAGGTTACAGGGGTAATAGTGTAGGGGGTAGAGAGAGACAGGTTACAGGGGTAATATTGTAGGGGTAGAGAGAGACAGGTTACAGGGGTAATATTGTAGGGAGTAGAGAGAGACAGGTTACAGGGGTAATAGTGTAGGGGGTAGAGAGAGACAGGTTACAGGGGTAATAGTGTAGGGGGTAGAGAGAGACAGGTTACAGGGGTAATATAGTAGATGGGGTAGAGAGAGACAGGTTACAGGGGTAATATTGTAGATGGGGTAGAGAGAGACAGGTTACAGGGGTAATATTGTAGGGGGTAGAGAGAGACAGGTTACAGGGGTAATGTTGTAGATGGGGTAGAGAGAGACAGGTTACAGGGGTAATATTGTAGATGGGGTAGAGAGAGACAGGTTACAGGGGTAATATTGTAGGGGGTAGAGAGAGACAGGTTACAGGGGTAATAGTGTAGGGAGTAGAGAGAGACAGGTTACAGGGGTAATGTTGTAGGGGGTAGAGAGAGACAGGTTACAGGGGTAATATTGTAGGGGGTAGAGAGAGACAGGTTACAGGGGTAATATTGTATGGGGTAGAGAGAGACAGGTTACAGGGGTAATATTGTAGGGAGTAGAGAGAGACAGGTTACAGGGGTAATAGTGTAGGGAGTAGAGAGAGACAGGTTACAGGGGTAATGTTGTAGGGGGTAGAGAGAGACAGGTTACAGGGGTAATATTGTAGGGGGTAGAGAGAGACAGGTTACAGGGCTAATATAGAGGGGTTATAGAGAGAGACAGGTTACAGGGGTAATGTTGTAGGGGGTAGAGAGAGACAGGTTACAGGGGTAATATTGTAGGGGGTAGAGAGAGACAGGTTACAGGGGTAATATTGTAGGGGGTAAAGAGAGACAGGGTACAGGGGTAATATTGTAGGGGGTAGAGAGAGACAGGTTACAGGGGTAATATTGTAGGGGGTAGAGAGAGACAGGTTACAGGGGTAATATTGTAGAGGGTAGAGAGAGACAGGTTACAGGGGTAATATTGTAGAGGGTAGAGAGAGACAGGTTACAGGGGTAATGTAGAGGGGTAGAGAGAGACAGGTAACAGGGGTAATATTGTAGAGGGGTAGAGAGAGACAGGTTACAGGGGTAATATTGTAGGGGGTAGAGAGAGACAGGTTACAGGGGTAATATTGTAGGGAGTAGAGAGAGACAGGTTACAGGGGTAATGTTGTAGGGGGTAGAGAGAGACAGGTTACAGGGGTAATATTGTAGGGTGTAGAGAGAGACAGGTTACAGGGGTAATAGTGTAGGGGGTAGAGAGACACAGGTTACAGGGGTAATATTGTAGGGGGTAGAGAGAGACAGGTTACAGGAGTAATATTGTAGGGGGTAGAGAGAGACAGGTTACAGGGGTAATATTGTAGGGGGTAGAGAGAGACAGGTTACAGGGGTAATATTGTAGGGGGTAGAGAGAGACAGGTTACAGGGGTAATATTGTAGGGGTTAGAGAGAGACAGGGTACAGGGGTAATATTGTAGGGAGTAGAGAGAGACAGGTTACAGGGGTAATATTGTAGGGTGTAGAGAGAGACAGGTTACAGGGGTAATATTGTAGGGGTTAGAGAGAGACAGGGTACAGGGGTAATATTGTAGGGGTTAGAGAGAGACAGGGTACAGGGGTAATATTGTAGGGGGTAGAGAGACACAGGTTACAGGGGTAATATTGTAGGGGGTAGAGAGAGACAGGTTACAGGGGTAATATTGTAGGGGTTAGAGAGAGACAGGGTACAGGGGTAATATTGTAGGGAGTAGAGAGAGACAGGTTACAGGGGTAATATTGTAGGGTGTAGAGAGAGACAGGTTACAGGGGTAATAGTGTAGGGGGTAGAGAGAGACAGGTTACAGGGGTAAGGTTGTAGGGGTTAGAGAGAGACAGGTTACAGGGGTAATATTGTAGGGGGTAGAGAGAGACAGGTTACAGGGGTAATATTGTAGGGGGTAGAGAGAGACAGGTTACAGGGGTAATATTGTAGGGGGTAGAGAGAGACAGGTTACAGGGGTAATATTGTAGGGGGTAGAGAGAGACAGGTTACAGGGGTAATATTGTAGGGGTAGAGAGAGACAGGTTACAGGGGTAATATTGTAGGGGGTAGAGAGAGACAGGTTACAGGGGTAATATTGTAGGGGGTAGAGAGAGACAGGTTACAGGGGTAATATAGAGGGGTTATAGAGAGAGACAGGTTACAGGGGTAATATAGAGGGGTTATAGAGAGAGACAGGTTACAGGGGTGATATTGTAGGGGGTAGAGAGAGACAGGTTACAGGGGTGATATTGTAGGGGTTAGAGAGAGACAGGTTACAGGGGTGATATTGTAGGGGGTAGAGAGACAGGTTACAGGGGTAAGGTTGTAGGGGGTAGAGAGAGACAGGTTACAGGGGTAATATTGTAGGGGATAGAGAGAGACAGGTTACAGGGGTGATATTGTAGGGGGTAGAGAGAGACAGGTTACAGGGGTAATATTGTATTGGGTGAGAGAGACAGGTTACAGGGGTAATATTGTAGGGGGTAGAGAGAGACAGGGTACAGGGGTAATATTGTAGGGGGTAGAGAGAGACAGGTTACAGGGGTAATGTAGAGGGGGTAGAGAGAGACAGGTTACAGGGGTAATATTGTAGGGGGTAGAGAGAGACAGGTTACAGGGGTAAGGTTGTAGGTTGTAGAGAGAGACAGGTTACAGGGGTAATATTGTAGAGGGTAGAGAGACAGGTTACAGGGGTAATATTGTAGATGGGGTAGAGAGAGACAGGTTACAGGGGTAATATTGTAGGGAGTAGAGAGAGACAGGGTACAGGGGTAATATTGTAGGGAGAAGAGAGAGACAGGTTACAGGGGTAATATTGTAGGGGGTAGAGAGAGACAGGTTACAGGGGTACGGTTGTAGGGAGTAGAGAGAGACAGGTTACAGGGGTAATGTTGTAGGGGGTAGAGAGAGACAGGTTACAGGGGTAATATTGTAGGGGGTAGAGAGAGACAGGGTACAGGGGTAATATTGTAACGGGGTAGAGAGAGACAGGTTACAGGGGTAATATTGTAGGGGGTAGAGAGAGACAGGGTACAGGGGTAATATTGTAGGGAGTAGAGAGAGACAGGTTACAGGGGTAATATTGTAGGGGGTAGAGAGAGACAGGTTACAGGGGTAAGGTTGTAGGGAGTAGAGAGAGACAGGTTACAGGGGTAATATTGTAGGGGGTAGAGAGAGACAGGTTACAGGGGTAATATTGTAGATGGGGTAGAGAGAGACAGGTTACAGGAGTAATATTGTAGGGGGTAGAGAGAGACAGGTTACAGGGGTAATATTGTAGGGGGTAGAGAGAGACAGGTTACAGGGGTAATATTGTAGGGAGTAGAGAGAGACAGGTTACAGGGGTAATATTGTAGGGGGTAGAGAGAGACAGGTTACAGGGGTAATATTGTAGGGGGTAGAGAGAGACAGGTTACAGGAGTAATATTGTAGGGGGTAGAGAGAGACAGGTTACAGGGGTAATATTGTATTGGGTGAGAGAGACAGGTTACAGGGGTAATATAGAGGGTGTAGAGAGAGACAGGTTACAGGGGTAATATTGTAGATGGGGTAGAGAGAGACAGGTTACAGGGGTAATATTGTAGGGGGTAGAGAGAGACAGGTTACAGGGGTAATGTTGTAGATGGGGTAGAGAGAGACAGGTTACAGGGGTAATGTTGTAGGGGGTAGAGAGAGACAGGTTACAGGGGTAAAATTGTAGGGTGTAGAGAGAGACAGGTTACAGGGGTAATAGTGTAGGGGGTAGAGAGAGACAGGGTACAGGGGTAATATTGTAGGGGTAGAGAGAGACAGGTTACAGGGGTAATATTGTAGGGGGTAGAGAGAGACAGGTTACAGGGGTAATATTGTAGGGGGTAGAGAGAGACAGGTTACAGGGGTAATGTTGTAGATGGGGTAGAGAGAGACAGGTTACAGGGGTAATGTTGTAGGGGGTAGAGAGAGACAGGTTACAGGGGTAAAATTGTAGGGTGTAGAGAGAGACAGGTTACAGGGGTAATAGTGTAGGGGGTAGAGAGAGACAGGTTACAGGGGTAATATTGTAGGGTGTAGAGAGAGACAGGTTACAGGGGTAATAGTGTAGGGGGTAGAGAGAGACAGGTTACAGGGGTAAGGTTGTAGGGGTTAGAGAGAGACAGGTTACAGGGGTAATATTGTAGGGGGTAGAGAGAGACAGGTTACAGGGGTAATATTGTAGGGGGTAGAGAGAGACAGGTTACAGGGGTAATATTGTAGGGGGTAGAGAGAGACAGGTTACAGGGGTAATATTGTAGGGGGTAGAGAGAGACAGGTTACAGGGGTAATAGTGTAGGGGGTAGAGAGAGACAGGTTACCGGGGTTATATTGTAGGGGGTAGAGAGAGACAGGTTACAGGGGTAATAGTGTAGGGAGTAGAGAGAGACAGGTTACAGGGGTAATATTGTAGGGGGTAGAGAGAGACAGGTTACAGGGGTAATATTGTAGGGGGTAGAGAGAGACAGGTTACAGGGGTAATATTGTAGGGAGTAGAGAGAGACAGGTTACAGGGGTAATATTGTAGGGGGTAGAGAGAGACAGGTTACAGGGGTAATGTAGACGGGTAGAGAGAGACAGGTTACAGGGGTAATATTGAGGGGGTAGAGAGAGACAGGTTACAGGGGTAATATTGTAGGGGGTAGAGAGAGACAGGTTACAGGGGTAATATTGTAGGGAGTAGAGAGAGACAGGTTACAGGGGTAATATTGTAGGGGGTAGAGAGAGACAGGTTACAGGGGTAATATTGTAGGGGGTAGAGAGAGACAGGTTACAGGGGTAATATTGTAGGGAGTAGAGAGAGACAGGTTACAGGGGTAATATTGTAGATGGGGTAGAGAGAGACAGGTTACAGGGGTAATATTGTAGGGGGTAGAGAGAGACAGGTTACAGGGGTAATATTGTAGTTGGGGTAGAGAGAGACAGGTTACAGGGGTAATGTTGTAGATGGGGTAGAGAGAGACAGGTTACAGGGGTAATATTGTAGATGGGGTAGAGAGAGACAGGTTACAGGGGTAATATTGTAGGGGGTAGAGAGAGACAGGTTACAGGGGTAATATTGTAGGGAGTAGAGAGAGACAGGTTACAGGGGTAATATTGTAGGGGGTAGAGAGAGACAGGTTACAGGAGTAATATTGTAGGGGGTACAGAGAGACAGGTTACAGGGGTAATATTGTAGATGGGGTAGAAAGAGACAGGTTACAGGGGTAATATTGTAGGGAGTAGAGAGAGACAGGTTACAGGGGTAATATTGTAGGGGGTAGAGAGAGACAGGTTACAGGGGTAATATTGTAGGGAGTAGAGAGAGACAGGTTACAGGGGTAATATTGTAGGGGGTAGAGAGAGACAGGTTACAGGAGTAATATTGTAGGGGGTAGAGAGAGACAGGTTACAGGGGTAATATTGTATTGGGTAGAGAGAGACAGGTTACAGGGGTAATGTTGTAGATGGGGTAGAGAGAGACAGGTTACAGGGGTAATATTGTAGATGGGGTAGAGAGAGACAGGTTACAGGGGTAATATTGTAGGGGGTAGAGAGAGACAGGTTACAGGGGTAATGTTGTAGGGGGTAGAGAGAGACAGGTTACAGGGGTAATATTGTAGGGGGTAGAGAGAGACAGGTTACAGGGGTAATATTGTAGGGGGTAGAGAGAGACAGGGTACAGGGGTAATATTGTAACGGGGTAGAGAGAGACAGGTTACAGGGGTAATATTGTAGGGGGTAGAGAGAGACAGGTTACAGGGGTAATATTGTAGGGGGTAGAGAGAGACAGGGTACAGGGGTAAGGTTGTAGGGAGTAGAGAGAGACAGGTTACAGGGGTAATATTGTAGGGGGTAGAGAGAGACAGGTTACAGGGGTAAGGTTGTAGGGAGTAGAGAGAGACAGGTTACAGGGGTAATATTGTAGGGGGTAGAGAGAGACAGGTTACAGGAGTAATATTGTAGGGGGTAGAGAGAGACAGGGTACAGGGGTAATATTGTAACGGGGTAGAGAGAGACAGGTTACAGGGGTAATATTGTAGGGGGTAGAGAGAGACAGGGTACAGGGGTAAGGTTGTAGGGAGTAGAGAGAGACAGGTTACAGGGGTAATATTGTAGGGGGTAGAGAGAGACAGGTTACAGGGGTAAGGTTGTAGGGAGTAGAGAGAGACAGGTTACAGGGGTAATATTGTAGGGGGTAGAGAGAGACAGGTTACAGGAGTAATATTGTAGGGGGTAGAGAGAGACAGGTTACAGGGGTAATATTGTAGGGGGTAGAGAGAGACAGGTTACAGGGGTAATATTGTAGGGGGTAGAGAGAGACAGGTTACAGGGGTAATATTGTAGGGGGTAGAGAGAGACAGGTTACAGGGGTAATATTGTAGGGGGTAGAGAGAGACAGGTTACAGGGGTAATATTGTAGGGGGTAGAGAGAGACAGGTTACAGGGGTAATATTGTATTGGGTGAGAGAGACAGGTTACAGGGGTAATATAGAGGGTGTAGAGAGAGACAGGTTACAGGGGTAATATTGTAGATGGGGTAGAGAGAGACAGGTTACAGGGGTAATATTGTAGGGGGTAGAGAGAGACAGGTTACAGGGGTAATATTGTAGGGGGTAGAGAGAGACAGGTTACAGGGGTAATGTTGTAGATGGGGTAGAGAGAGACAGGTTACAGGGGTAATGTTGTAGGGGGTAGAGAGAGACAGGTTACAGGGGTAAAATTGTAGGGTGTAGAGAGAGACAGGTTACAGGGGTAATAGTGTAGGGGGTAGAGAGAGACAGGTTACAGGGGTAATATTGTAGGGTGTAGAGAGAGACAGGTTACAGGGGTAATGTTGTAGGGAGTAGAGAGAGACAGGTTACAGGGGTAATATTGTAGGGGGTAGAGAGAGACAGGTTACAGGGGTAATATTGTAGGGGGTAGAGAGAGACAGGTTACAGGGGTAATATTGTAGGGGTAGAGAGAGACAGGTTACAGGGGTAGTATTGTAGATGGGGTAGAGAGAGACAGGTTACAGGGGTAATATTGTGGGGAGTAGAGAGAGACAGGGTACAGGGGTAATATTGTAGGGGGTAGAGAGAGACAGGTTACAGGGGTAATATTGTAGGGGGTAGAGAGAGACAGGTTACAGGGGTAATATTGTAGATGGGGTAGAGAGAGACAGGTTACAGGGGTAATATTGTAGGGGGTAGAGAGAGACAGGTTACAGGGGTAATATTGTAGAGGGGGTACAGAGAGACAGGTTACAGGGGTAATATTGTAGGGGGTAGAGAGAGACAGGTTACAGGGGTAATATTGTAGGGGGTAGAGAGAGACAGGTTACAGGGGTAATAGTGTAGGGGGTAGAGAGAGACAGGTTACAGGGGTAATATTGTAGGGGGTAGAGAGAGACAGGTTACAGGGGTAATATTGTAGGGGGTAGAGAGAGACAGGTTACAGGGGTAATATTGTAGGGGGTAGAGAGAGACAGGTTACCGGGGTTATATTGTAGGGGGTAGAGAGAGACAGGTTACAGGGGTAATAGTGTAGGGAGTAGAGAGAGACAGGTTACAGGGGTAATAGTGTAGGGGTAGAGAGAGACAGGTTACAGGGGTAATATTGTAGGGGGTAGAGAGAGACAGGTTACAGGGGTAATATTGTAGGGAGTAGAGAGAGACAGGTTACAGGGGTAATATTGTAGGGAGTAGAGAGAGACAGGTTACAGGGGTAATATTGTAGATGGGGTAGAAAGAGACAGGTTACAGGGGTAATATTGTAGGGGGTAGAGAGAGACAGGTTACAGGGGTAATATTGTAGGGGGTAGAGAGAGACAGGTTACAGGGGTAATATTGTATTGGGTAGAGAGAGACAGGTTACAGGGGTAATATTGTAGATGGGGTAGAGAGACAGGTTACAGGGGTAAGGTTGTAGGGAGTAGAGAGAGACAGGTTACAGGGGTAATATTGTAGGGGGTAGAGAGAGACAGGTTACAGGAGTAATATTGTAGGGAGTAGAGAGAGACAGGTTACCGGGGTTATATTGTAGATGGGGTAGAGAGAGACAGGTTACAGGGGTAATATTGTAGGGAGTAGAGAGAGACAGGTTACAGGGGTAATATTGTAGGGAGTAGAGAGAGACAGGTTACAGGGGTAATGTTGTAGGGAGTAGAGAGAGACAGGTTACAGGGGTAATATTGTAGGGGGTAGAGAGAGACAGGTTACAGGGGTAATATTGTAGATGGAGTAGAGAGAGACAGGTTACAGGGGTAATAGTGTAGGGGGTAGAGAGAGACAGGTTACAGGGGTAATATTGTATTGGGTAGAGAGAGACAGGTTACAGGGGTAATATTGTAGATGGGGTAGAGAGAGACAGGTTACAGGGGTAAGGTTGTAGGGAGTAGAGAGAGACAGGTTACAGGGGTAATATTGTAGGGGGTAGAGAGAGACAGGTTACAGGAGTAATATTGTAGGGGGTAGAGAGAGACAGGTTACAGGGGTAATATTGTATTGGGTAGAGAGAGACAGGTTACAGGGGTAATATTGTAGATGGGGTAGAGAGAGACAGGTTACAGGGGTAATATTGTAGGGGGTAGAGAGAGACAGGTTACAGGGGTAATATTGTAGGGGGTAGAGAGAGACAGGTTACAGGGGTAATATTGTAGGGGGTAGAGAGAGACAGGTTACAGGGGTAATAGTGTAGGGGGTAGAGAGAGACAGGTTACAGGGGTAATATTGTAGGGGGTAGAGAGAGACAGGTTACAGGGGTAATATAGAGGGGGTAGAGAGAGACAGGTTACAGGAGTAATATTGTAGGGGGTAGAGAGAGACAGGTTACAGGGGTAATATAGAGGGGGTAGAGAGAGACAGGTTACAGGGGTAATATTGTAGGGGGTAGAGAGAGACAGGTTACAGGGGTAATATTGTAGAGGGTAGAGAGAGACAGGTTACAGGGGTAATATTGTAGGGAGTAGAGAGAGACAGGTTACAGGGGTAATATTGTAGATGGGGTAGAGAGAGACAGGTTACAGGGGTAATATTGTAGGGAGTAGAGAGAGACAGGGTACAGGGGTAATATTGTAGGGGGTAGAGAGAGACAGGTTACAGGGGTAATATTGTAGGGGGTAGAGAGAGACAGGTTACAGGGGTAATATTGTAGGGGTTAGAGAGAGACAGGTTACAGGGGTAATATTGTAGGGGGTAGAGAGAGACAGGTTACAGGGGTAATATTGTAGGGAGAAGAGAGAGACAGGTTACAGGGGTAATATTGTAGATGGGGTAGAGAGAGACAGGTTACAGGGGTAATATTGTAGGGGGTAGAGAGAGACAGGGTACAGGGGTAATATTGTAGGGAGAAGAGAGAGACAGGTTACAGGGGTAATATTGTATTGGGTAGAGAGAGACAGGTTACAGGGGTAATATTGTAGATGGAGTAGAGAGAGACAGGTTACAGGGGTAATATTGTAGGGGGTAGAGAGAGACAGGTTACAGGGGTAATATTGTATTGGGTAGAGAGAGACAGGTTACAGGGGTAATATTGTAGGGGGTAGAGAGAGAGACAGGTTACAGGGGTAATATTGTAGGGGGTAGAGAGAGACAGGTTACAGGGGTAATATTGTAGGGGGTAGAGAGAGACAGGTTACAGGGGTAATATTGTAGATGGAGTAGAGAGAGACAGGTTACAGGGGTAATATAGAGGGGTTATAGAGAGAGACAGGTTACAGGGGTAATATTGTAGGGGGTAGAGAGAGACAGGTTACAGGGGTAATATTGTAGGGGGTAGAGAGAGACAGGTTACAGGGGTAATAGTGTAGGGGGTAGAGAGAGACAGGTTACAGGGGTAATATTGTAGGGGGTAGAGAGAGACAGGTTACAGGGGTAATATAGAGGGGGTAGAGAGAGACAGGTTACAGGGGTAATATTGTAGATGGGGTAGAGAGAGACAGGTTACAGGGGTAATATTGTAGATGGGGTAGAGAGAGACAGGTTACAGGGGTAATATTGTAGGGGGTAGAGAGAGACAGGTTACAGGGGTAATATTGTAGGGGGTAGAGAGAGACAGGTTACAGGGGTAATGTTGTAGATGGGGTAGAGAGAGACAGGTTACAGGGGTAATATTGTAGGGGGTAGAGAGAGACAGGTTACAGGGGTAAGGTTGTAGGGAGTAGAGAGAGACAGGTTACAGGGGTAATATTGTAGATGGGGTAGAGAGAGACAGGTTACAGGGGTAATATTGTAGGGGGTAGAGAGAGACAGGGTACAGGGGTAATATTGTAGGGAGAAGAGAGAGACAGGTTACAGGGGTAATATTGTAGGGGGTAGAGAGAGACAGGTTACAGGGGTACGGTTGTAGGGAGTAGAGAGAGACAGGTTACAGGGGTAATGTTGTAGGGGGTAGAGAGAGACAGGTTACAGGGGTAATATTGTAGGGGGTAGAGAGAGACAGGGTACAGGGGTAATATTGTAACAGGGTAGAGAGAGACAGGTTACAGGGGTAATATTGTAGGGGGTAAAGAGAGACAGGGTACAGGGGTAATATTGTAGGGAGTAGAGAGAGACAGGTTACAGGGGTAATATTGTAGGGGGTAGAGAGAGACAGGTTACAGGGGTAAGGTTGTAGGGAGTAGAGAGAGACAGGTTACAGGGGTAATATTGTAGGGGGTAGAGAGAGACAGGTTACAGGGGTAATATTGTAGGGGGTAGAGAGAGACAGGTTACAGGGGTAATATTGTAGGGGGTAGAGAGAGACAGGTTACAGGGGTAATATTGTAGGGGGTAGAGAGAGACAGGTTACAGGAGTAATATTGTAGGGGGTAGAGAGAGACAGGTTACAGGGGTAATATTGTAGGGGGTAGAGAGAGACAGGTTACAGGAGTAATATTGTAGGGGGTAGAGAGACACAGGTTACAGGGGTAATATTGTATTGGGTGAGAGAGACAGGTTACAGGGGTAATATTGTAGGGGGTAGAGAGAGACAGGTTACAGGGGTAATATTGTAGGGGGTAGAGAGAGACAGGTTACAGGGGTAATATTGTAGGGGGTAGAGAGAGACAGGTTACAGGGGTAATATTGTAGGGGGTAGAGAGAGACAGGTTACAGGAGTAATATTGTAGGGGGTAGAGAGACACAGGTTACAGGGGTAATATTGTATTGGGTGAGAGAGACAGGTTACAGGGGTAATATAGAGGGTGTAGAGAGAGACAGGTTACAGGGGTAATATTGTAGATGGGGTAGAGAGAGACAGGTTACAGGGGTAATATTGTAGGGGGTAGAGAGAGACAGGTTACAGGGGTAATATTGTAGGGGGTAGAGAGAGACAGGTTACAGGGGTAATGTTGTAGATGGGGTAGAGAGAGACAGGTTACAGGGGTAATAGTGTAGGGGGTAGAGAGAGACAGGTTACAGGGGTAATATTGTAGGGTGTAGAGAGAGACAGGTTACAGGGGTAATAGTGTAGGGGGTAGAGAGAGACAGGTTACAGGGGTAAGGTTGTAGGGGTTAGAGAGAGACAGGTTACAGGGGTAATATTGTAGGGGGTAGAGAGAGACAGGTTACAGGGGTAATATTGTAGGGGGTAGAGAGAGACAGGTTACAGGGGTAATATTGTAGGGGGTAGAGAGAGACAGGTTACAGGGGTAATATTGTAGGGGTAGAGAGAGACAGGTTACAGGGGTAATATTGTAGATGGGGTAGAGAGAGACAGGTTACAGGGGTAATATTGTGGGGAGTAGAGAGAGACAGGGTACAGGGGTAATATTGTAGGGGGTAGAGAGAGACAGGTTACAGGGGTAATAGTGTAGGGGGTAGAGAGACACAGGTTACAGGGGTAATATTGTAGGGGGTAGAGAGAGACAGGTTACAGGGGTAATATTGTAGGGGGTAGAGAGAGACAGGTTACAGGGGTAATATTGTAGGGGGTAGAGAGAGACAGGTTACAGGGGTAATATTGTAGGGGGTAGAGAGAGACAGGTTACAGGGGTAATATTGTAGGGGGTAGAGAGAGACAGGTTACAGGGGTAATAGTGTAGGGGGTAGAGAGAGACAGGTTACCGGGGTTATATTGTAGGGGGTAGAGAGAGACAGGTTACAGGGGTAATAGTGTAGTGAGTAGAGAGAGACAGGTTACAGGGGTAATATTGTAGGGGGTAGAGAGAGACAGGTTACAGGGGTAATATTGTAGGGGGTAGAGAGAGACAGGTTACAGGGGTAATGTTGTAGGGGGTAGAGAGAGACAGGGTACAGGGGTAATATTGTAGGGGGTAGAGAGAGACAGGTTACAGGGGTAATATTGTAGGGAGTAGAGAGAGACAGGTTACAGGGGTAATATTGTAGGGGGTAGAGAGAGACAGGTTACAGGGGTAATATTGTAGATGGGGTAGAGAGAGACAGGTTACAGGGGTAATATTGTAGGGGGTAGAGAGAGACAGGTTACAGGGGTAATATTGTCGGGGGTAGAGAGAGACAGGTTACAGGGGTAATATTGTAGATGGGGTAGAAAGAGACAGGTTACAGGGGTAATGTAGAGGGGTTATAGAGAGACAGGTTACAGGGGTAATATTGTAGGGGGTAGAGAGAGACAGGTTACAGGGGTAATATTGTAGATGGGGTAGAAAGAGACAGGTTACAGGGGTAATATTGTAGGGGGTAGAGAGAGACAGGTTACAGGGGTAATATTGTAGGGGGTAGAGAGAGACAGGTTACAGGGGTAATATTGTAGGGAGTAGAGAGAGACAGGTTACAGGGGTAATATTGTAGGGGGTAGAGAGAGACAGGTTACAGGGGTAATATAGAGGGGTTATAGAGAGAGACAGGTTACAGGGGTAATATTGTAGGGAGTAGAGAGAGACAGGTTACAGGGGTAATATTGTCGGGGGTAGAGAGAGACAGGTTACAGGGGTAAGGTTGTAGGGAGTAGAGAGAGACAGGTTACAGGGGTAATATTGTAGGGGGTAGAGAGAGACAGGTTACAGGAGTAATATTGTAGGGGGTAGAGAGAGACAGGTTACAGGGGTAATATTGTAGATGGGGTAGAGAGAGACAGGTTACAGGGGTAATATTGTAGATGGGGTAGAGAGAGACAGGTTACAGGGGTAATATTGTATGGGGTAGAGAGAGACAGGTTACAGGGGTAATATTGTAGGGGGTAGAGAGAGACAGGGTACAGGGGTAATATTGTATTGGGTAGAGAGAGACAGGTTACAGGGGTAATATTGTAGATGGGGGTAGAGAGAGACAGGTTACAGGGGTAATATTGTAGGGGGTAGAGAGAGACAGGTTACAGGGGTAATATAGAGGGGGTAGAGAGAGACAGGTTACAGGGGTAATATTGTAGATGGGGTAGAGAGAGACAGGTTACAGGGGTAATATTGTAGGGAGTAGAGAGAGACAGGGTACAGGGGTAATATTGTAGGGGGTAGAGAGAGACAGGTTACAGGGGTAATATTGTAGGGGGTAGAGAGAGACAGGTTACAGGGGTAATATTGTAGATGGGGTAGAGAGAGACAGGTTACAGGGGTAATAGTGTAGGGGTAGAGAGAGACAGGTTACAGGGGTAATATTGTAGGGGGTAGAGAGAGACAGGTTACAGGGGTAATATTGTAGGGGGTAGAGAGAGACAGGTTACAGGGGTAATATTGTAGGGGGTAGAGAGAGACAGGTTACAGGGGTAATATTGTAGGGGGTAGAGAGAGACAGGTTACAGGGGTAATATTGTAGGGGGTAGAGAGAGACAGGTTACAGGGGTAATATTGTAGGGGGTAGAGAGAGACAGGTTACAGGGGTAATGTTGTAGGGGGTAGACAGAGACAGGTTACAGGGGTAATATTGTAGATGGGGTAGAGAGAGACAGGTTACAGGGGTAATATTGTAGGGGGTAGAGAGAGACAGGTTACAGGGGTAATATTGTAGGGGGTAGAGAGACAGGTTACAGGGGTAATATTGTAGGGGGTAGAGAGAGACAGGTTACAGGGGTAATATTGTAGGGAGTAGAGAGAGACAGGTTACAGGGGTAATATTGTAGGGAGTAGAGAGAGACAGGTTACAGGGGTAATATTGTAGGGGGTAGAGAGAGACAGGTTACAGGGGTAATATTGTAGGGGGTAGAGAGAGACAGGTTACAGGGGTAATATTGTAGGGGGTAGAGAGAGACAGGTTACAGGGGTAATATTGTAGGGGGTAGAGAGAGACAGGTTACAGGGGTAATAGTGTAGGGGTAGAGAGAGACAGGTTACAGGGGTAATATTGTAGGGGGTAGAGAGAGACAGGTTACAGGGGTAATATTGTAGGGGGTAGAGAGAGACAGGTTACAGGGGTAATATTGTAGGGGGTAGAGAGAGACAGGTTACAGGGGTAAGGTTGTAGGGAGTAGAGAGAGACAGGTTACAGGGGTAATATTGTAGGGAGTAGAGAGAGACAGGTTACAGGGGTAATAGTGTAGGGGGTAGAGAGAGACAGGTTACAGGGGTAATATTGTAGGGGGTAGAGAGACAGGTTACAGGGGTAATATTGTAGGGGGTAGAGAGAGACAGGTTACAGGGGTAATATTGTAGGGGGTAGAGAGAGACAGGTTACAGGAGTAGTATTGTAGGGGGTAGAGAGAGACAGGTTACAGGGGTAATATTGTAGGGAGTAGAGAGAGACAGGTTACAGGGGTAATATTGTAGGGAGTAGAGAGAGACAGGTTACAGGGGTAATATTGTAGGGAGTAGAGAGAGACAGGTTACAGGGGTAATATTGTAGATGGGGTAGAAAGAGACAGGTTACAGGGGTAATATTGTAGGGGGTAGAGAGAGACAGGTTACAGGGGTAATATTGTAGGGGGTAGAGAGAGACAGGTTACAGGGGTAAGGTTGTAGGGAGTAGAGAGAGACAGGTTACAGGGGTAATATTGTATTGGGTAGAGAGAGACAGGTTACAGGAGTAATATTGTAGGGGGTAGAGAGAGACAGGTTACAGGGGTAATATAGAGGGGGTAGAGAGAGACAGGTTACAGGGGTAATATTGTAGATGGGGTAGAGAGAGACAGGTTACAGGGGTAATATTGTAGGGGGTAGAGAGAGACAGGTTACAGGGGTAATATAGAGGGGGTAGAGAGAGACAGGTTACAGGGGTAATATTGTAGATGGGGTAGAGAGAGACAGGTTACAGGGGTAATATTGTAGGGGGTAGAGAGAGACAGGTTACAGGGGTAATATTGTAGGGGGTAGAGAGAGACAGGTTACAGGGGTAATATTGTAGGGAGTAGAGAGAGACAGGTTACAGGGGTAATATTGTAGGGAGTAGAGAGAGACAGGTTACAGGGGTAATATAGAGGTTATAGAGAGACAGGTTACAGGAGTAGTATTGTAGGGGGTAGAGAGAGACAGGTTACAGGGGTAATATTGTAGGGGTAGAGAGAGACAGGTTACAGGGGTAATATTGTAGGGAGTAGAGAGAGACAGGTTACAGGGGTAATATTGTAGGGGGTAGAGAGAGACAGGTTACAGGGGTAATATTGTAGGGAGTAGAGAGAGACAGGTTACAGGGGTAATATTGTAGGGGGTAGAGAGAGACAGGTTACAGGGGTAATATTGTAGGGAGTAGAGAGAGACAGGGTACAGGGGTAATGTTGTAGGGGGTAGAGAGAGACAGGTTACAGGGGTAATATTGTAGGGGGTAGAGAGAGACAGGTTACAGGGGTAATATTGTAGATGGGGTAGAGAGAGACAGGTTACAGGGGTAATATTGTAGGGAGTAGAGAGAGACAGGTTACAGGGGTAATATTGTAGGGGGTAGAGAGAGACAGGGTACAGGGGTAATATTGTAGGGGGTAGAGAGAGACAGGTTACAGGGGTAATATTGTAGGGGGTAGAGAGAGACAGGTTACAGGGGTAATATTGTAGGGGGTAGAGAGAGACAGGTTACAGGAGTAATATTGTAGGGGGTAGAGAGAGACAGGTTACAGGGGTAATATTGTAGGGAGTAGAGAGAGACAGGTTACAGGGGTAATATTGTAGGGGGTAGAGAGAGACAGGTTACAGGGGTAATATTGTAGGGGGTAGAGAGAGACAGGTTACAGGGGTAATATTGTAGGGAGTAGAGAGAGACAGGGTACAGGGGTAATATTGTAGGGAGTAGAGAGAGACAGGTTACAGGGGTAATATTGTAGGGGGTAGAGAGAGACAGGTTACAGGGGTAATACTGTAGGGGGTAGAGAGAGACAGGTTACAGGGGTAATATTGTAGGGGGTAGAGAGAGACAGGTTACAGGGGTAATATTGTAGGGAGTAGAGAGAGACAGGTTACAGGGGTAATATTGTAGGGAGTAGAGAGAGACAGGTTACAGGGGTAATATTGTAGGGGGTAGAGAGAGACAGGTTACAGGGGTAATATTGTAGGGGGTAGAGAGAGACAGGTTACAGGGGTAATATTGTAGGGGGTAGAGAGAGACAGGTTACAGGGGTAATATTGTAGGGGGTAGAGAGAGACAGGTTACAGGGGTAAGGTTGTAGGGAGTAGAGAGAGACAGGTTACAGGGGTAATATTGTAGGGGGTAGAGAGAGACAGGTTACAGGAGTAATATTGTAGGGGGTAGAGAGAGACAGGTTACAGGGGTAATATTGTATTGGGTAGAGAGAGACAGGTTACAGGGGTAAGGTTGTAGGGGTTATAGAGAGACAGGTTACAGGGGTAATATTGTATTGGGTAGAGAGAGACAGGTTACAGGGGTAATATTGTAGATGGGGTAGAGAGAGACAGGTTACAGGGGTAATATTGTAGGGGGTAGAGAGAGACAGGTTACATGGGTAATATTGTAGGGGGTAGAGAGAGACAGGTTACAGGGGTAATATTGTAGATGGGGTAGAGAGAGACAGGTTACAGGGGTAATATTGTAGGGGGTAGAGAGAGACAGGTTACAGGGGTAATATTGTAGGGGGTAGAGAGAGACAGGTTACAGGGGTAATATTGTAGGGGGTAGAGAGAGACAGGTTACAGGGGTAATATTGTAGGGGGTAGAGAGAGACAGGTTACAGGGGTAATATAGAGGGGGTAGAGAGAGACAGGTTACAGGGGTAATATTGTAGATGGGGTAGAGAGAGACAGGTTACAGGGGTAATATTGTAGGGGGTAGAGAGAGACAGGTTACAGGGGTAATATTGTAGGGGGTAGAGAGAGACAGGTTACAGGGGTAATAGTGTAGGGGGTAGAGAGAGACAGGTTACAGGGGTAATATTGTAGGGGGTAGAGAGAGACAGGTTACAGGGGTAATATTGTAGGGGGTAGAGAGAGACAGGTTACAGGGGTAATAGTGTAGGGGGTAGAGAGAGACAGGTTACAGGGGTAATATTGTAGGGGGTAGAGAGAGACAGGTTACAGGGGTAATATTGTAGGGAGAAGAGAGAGACAGGGTACAGGGGTAATATTGTAGGGGGTAGAGAGAGACAGGTTACAGGGGTAATATTGTAGGGAGTAGAGAGAGACAGGTTACAGGGGTAATATTGTAGGGGGTAGAGAGAGACAGGTTACAGGGGTAATATTGTAGGGGGTAGAGAGAGACAGGTTACAGGGGTAATATTGTAGGGGGTAGAGAGAGACAGGTTACAGGGGTAATATTGTATTGGGTAGAGAGAGACAGGTTACAGGGGTAATATTGTAGATGGGGTAGAGAGAGACAGGTTACAGGGGTAATATTGTAGGGGGTAGAGAGAGACAGGTTACAGGGGTAATATAGAGGGGGTAAAGAGAGACAGGTTACAGGGGTAATATTGTAGGGGGTAGAGAGAGACAGGTTACAGGGGTAATATTGTATTGGGTAGAGAGAGACAGGTTACAGGGGTAATATTGTAGATGGGGTAGAGAGAGACAGGTTACAGGGGTAATATTGTAGGGGGTAGAGAGAGACAGGTTACAGGGGTAATATTGTATTGGGTAGAGAGAGACAGGTTACAGGGGTAATATTGTAGATGGGGTAGAGAGAGACAGGTTACAGGGGTAATATTGTAGGGGGTAGAGAGAGACAGGTTACAGGGGTAATGTTGTAGATGGGGTAGAGAGAGACAGGTTACAGGGGTAATATTGTAGGGGGTAGAGAGAGACAGGTTACAGGGGTAATATTGTATTGGGTAGAGAGAGACAGGTTACAGGGGTAATATTGTAGATGGGGTAGAGAGAGACAGGTTACAGGGGTAATATTGTAGATGGGGTAGAGAGAGACAGGTTACAGGGGTAATATTGTATTGGGTAGAGAGAGACAGGTTACAGGGGTAATATTGTAGATGGGGTAGAGAGAGACAGGTTACAGGGGTAATATTGTAGGGGGTAGAGAGAGACAGGTTACAGGGGTAATATTGTAGATGGGGTAGAGAGAGACAGGTTACAGGGGTAATAGTGTAGGGGGTAGAGAGAGACAGGTTACAGGGGTAATATAGAGGGGGTAAAGAGAGACAGGTTACAGGGGTAATATAGAGGGGGTAGAGAGAGACAGGTTACAGGGGTAATATTGTAGATGGGGTAGAGAGAGACAGGTTACAGGGGTAATATTGTAGGGGGTAGAGAGAGACAGGTTACAGGGGTAATATTGTAGGGGGTAGAGAGAGACAGGTTACAGGGGTAATGTTGTAGATGGGGTAGAGAGAGACAGGTTACAGGGGTAATATTGTAGGGGGTAGAGAGAGACAGGTTACAGGGGTAATATTGTAGGGGGTAGAGAGAGACAGGTTACAGGGGTAATATTGTAGGGGGTAGAGAGAGACAGGTTACAGGGGTAATATTGTAGGGAGTAGAGAGAGACAGGTTACAGGGGTAATATTGTAGGGGGTAGAGAGAGACAGGTTACAGGGGTAATATTGTAGGGGGTAGAGAGAGACAGGTTACAGGGGTAATATTGTAGGGGGTAGAGAGAGACAGGTTACAGGGGTAATGTTGTAGATGGGGTAGAGAGAGACAGGTTACAGGGGTAATATTGTAGGGGGTAGAGAGAGACAGGTTACAGGGGTAATATTGTAGGGGGTAGAGAGAGACAGGTTACAGGGGTAATGTTGTAGGGGGTAGAGAGAGACAGGTTACAGGGGTAATATTGTAGATGGGGTAGAGAGAGACAGGTTACAGGGGTAATATTGTAGGGAGTAGAGAGAGACAGGTTACAGGGGTAATATTGTAGGGGGTAGAGAGAGACAGGTTACAGGGGTAATATTGTAGGGAGTAGAGAGAGACAGGTTACAGGGGTAATATTGTAGGGGGTAGAGAGAGACAGGTTACAGGGGTAATATTGTAGGGAGTAGAGAGAGACAGGTTACAGGGGTAATATTGTAGGGGGTAGAGAGAGACAGGTTACAGGGGTAATAGTGTAGGGGGTAGAGAGAGACAGGTTACAGGGGTAATATTGTAGGGGGTAGAGAGAGACAGGTTACAGGGGTAATATAGAGGGGTTATAGAGAGAGACAGGTTACAGGGGTAATATTGTAGGGGGTAGAGAGAGACAGGTTACAGGGGTAATATTGTAGGGGGTAGAGAGAGACAGGTTACAGGGGTAATAGTGTAGGGGGTAGAGAGAGACAGGTTACAGGGGTAATAGTGTAGGGGGTAGAGAGAGACAGGTTACAGGGGTAATATTGTAGGGGGTAGAGAGAGACAGGTTACAGGGGTAATAGTGTAGGGGGTAGAGAGAGACAGGTTACAGGGGTAATATTGTAGGGGGTAGAGAGAGACAGGTTACAGGGGTAATATTGTAGAGGGTAGAGAGAGACAGGTTACAGGGGTAATAGTGTAGGGGGTAGAGAGAGACAGGTTACAGGGGTAATATTGTAGGGGGTAGAGAGAGACAGGTTACAGGGGTAATATAGAGGGGTTATAGAGAGAGACAGGTTACAGGGGTAATAGTGTAGGGGGTAGAGAGAGACAGGTTACAGGGGTAATATTGTAGGGGGTAGAGAGAGACAGGTTACAGGGGTAATATTGTAGGGGGTAGAGAGAGACAGGTTACAGGGGTAATATTGTAGGGGGTAGAGAGAGACAGGTTACAGGGGTAATATTGTAGGGGGTAGAGAGACAGGTTACAGGGGTAATATTGTAGGGGGTAGAGAGAGACAGGTTACAGGGGTAATATTGTAGGGGGTAGAGAGAGACAGGTTACAGGGGTAATGTTGTAGGGGGTAGAGAGAGACAGGTTACAGGGGTAATATTGTAGGGGGTAGAGAG
>NC_074675.1:52354371-52359371 GCF_029448725.1 Salvelinus fontinalis
ACACACAGTCAGTCTCCCCATCTCACCTGGACACACAGTCAGTCTCCCCAACTCACCTGAACACACAGTCTCCCCAACTCACTCTACTATACACCCCTTGCCCACTTAACCAAAGCCAATTAGATTTCCCCCAAAATAACAAAAGATAGGGACACACAATGAGAGTCTCAACCAAAATAAAAGTCAAAGTCACGTGCCTCTGCCGTCTCCGCGTGAGCCAAAATGGCGGTCTTGGAGTAACAGTGCCAGCACTCCACCAGATACACCACGTACAACATAGCTAGGAAGGCTAGAGGGATGTACACATAACCACTGGAACATGGACTGTTAGAGGAGGGAGAGAGAGGGGGAGGGAGAGAGAGAGGAGGGGAGAGGGAGAGGGAGGGAGAGAGAGAGAGAGGAGGGGGAGGGAGAGAGAGAGAGGATGAGGAGGGAGGGAGAGAGAGGAGGAGGGGGGAGGGAGAGAGAGACAGGAGGATGGGGGAGGGAGAGAGAGAGAGGAGGGAGGGAGAGAGAGAGAGAGAGAGAGAGAGGGAGGAGGGGGGAGGGAGAGAGAGGAGGGGGGAGGGAGAGAGAGAGAGGAGGGGGAGAGAAAGGAGGAGGAGGAGGGAGAGAGAGGAGGAGGGGGGAGGGAGAGAGAGAGAGAGAGAGAGAGGAGGGGGGAGGGAGAGAGAGGAGGGGGGAGGGAGAGAGAGAGAGGAGGGGGAGAGAAAGGAGGAGGAGGAGGGAGAGAGAGGAGGAGGGGGGAGGGAGAGAGAGAGAGAGAGGAGGGGGGAGGGAGAGAGAGGAGGGGGGAGGGAGAGAGAGAGAGAGAGGAGGGGGGAGGGAGAGAGAGGAGGGGGGAGGGAGAGAGAGAGAGAGAGGAGGGGGGAGGGAGAGAGAGGAGGGGGGAGGGAGAGAGAGAGAGAGAGGAGGGGGGAGGGAGAGAGAGGAGGGGGGAGGGAGAGAGAGGAGGGGGAGGGAGAGAGAGAGAGGAGGAGGGGGGGGGGGAGAGAGGATGGGGAGGGAGAGAGAGAGGAGGGGGGAGGGAGAGAGAGGAGGGGGAGGGGAGAGAGAGAAAGGAGGAGGGGGAGGGAGAAAGAGAGGGGGGAGGAGAGAAAGGAGGAGGGGGGAGGGAGAAAGAGAGAGAGAGGATGGGGAGGGAGAGAGAGAGGGGGGGAGGGAGAGAGAGAGAGGAGGGGGGAGGGAGAGAGAGCAGGGGGAGAGAGAGAGGAGGAGGAGGGGGAGAGAGAGAAAGAGGAGGAGGGGGAGGGAGAGAGAGGGGGGGGAGAGAGAGAGAGAGGAGGAGGGGGAGGGAGAGAGAGGAGGGGGAGAGAGAGAGAGAGGAGGAGGGGGAGGGAGAGAGAGGAGGGGGGAGAAAGAGGAGGAGGGGGGAGAAAGAAAGAGAAATTAGAGGAGGGAGAAAGAGAGAGAAAGGTCATGTTCATACAAACACAATCAAACTTTATTTAAAAGCAGGTCCACCACGTAGAGCAGGGTTAAAGATAATTTATGCTTGATCCGGAAAATGCGTTCGGAGGCTCCATATGGATGGTGTGACGGAATTGCGGAGCCTCTGGAGGCACGCAGAGGCCAAACTGAGCCCTGTACCGCATCGCCGTGCGCCGCCCAAATGTTGTAACAATGCGGAGGGCTCCGTATAGCTCCGGCATTGACATGATTGGTTGACGGTAGGTGGGGGCGGGAAGTATGAATGCCATGACTTCGATAGAGGCCGTATCGCAGGAAATGCTGTACGGCCACTGCAGATATCAGGTTGACCATGCAGAGGCTTTTAGGAATGTACAGATAGCCTCTTGAACTGGATGGAGGATACAAACACATTTCAACTTGAATTTTACCTTATTTAAAAGAGAATTTAACTTTATTTAAAAGAAAATTTAACTTTATTTAAAGTGTATTTAACTTTATTTAAAGTGTATTTAACTTTATTTAAAGTGTATTTAACTTTATATAAAGAGAATTTAACGTTATTTAAAGAGAATTTAACTTTATTTAAAGTGTATTTAAAACCCCATTAACACTTATTTACAGCAGTAAAAATAACACAATAAAAGCGATAAACAAACAACCAAAGCAACAAACCAGAAGAATAAATTAACATAAAACACAAATAGGGTATTAAATTAGAAAAGGTAGATTCCCTGAAGAACATCTGTTGAAGATTTTCTGTCTTAGGATTTTCTCTATTTTTTTTTTTAGGCTAGTGGGAGACGACTAACGTAAACGTAACACACACTAACTAACCTGTCGAGGAGTAGTTGAGGCAAGTCAGGGAAGGCGGCGGTAGTGCCAGCCGTAGCCGAGACGACCACGTGCTCCCCGGAGCCCAGGACGGGCACACGGCAGACTGCACACCAACCCAGCATGGCGAAACATCCGTACATGAGAAGAGTCAAGAGGAGGCACTTCCAGTGGGACTCACGACACAGAGAGGCAGCGAAGGACTGCTGGAGGGGACGCTGCTGTTAGAGAGGGGGGGGGGGGGGGACAAAGTAAATAGCAAGTTCCCTTGTATTGCAGTGTCATATCACACCAACAGCTATACTGCCCTACCAAGAAAAAAAGCAGGAACTGCTCATAGCGTGGAACTGACAATAAGGGCTTTTATTTACCTTGGTTTCACGGTAACTTTATCCAGTTACTCCAAATCGCAACACAATAGAGGCAGGATCCTTGTCCATGTGATTAAACATGTATTTAAAGTAGCAGAAAAATGACATGAACTTATTTTCGACCAAATGAGCTTTTTGCTCGGTAGGGCAGAATATATCTCTGTGAGTGATAATGTTGTAATCCCTCATAAACCAGAGATTACCGCAACAGACACTGGTGTTATGTTAGAGAGGGAGGAGGGGTACTCATTATTCAAATATCACATCAACACACAATGATAATGTTGTAATCCCTCATTAAGCCCAAAACAATTACAGGACAGAGTGAAGGTTAGAGTCATTATCCCCCCCCCCCCCCCCACACCACCTCTTCTATCTGTGTTTCTCTGTGTCTCCTGAGAGAGTCCATTTCCTGAGTGTGTAACTTTAGATCCTCCAGTAACACACAACATATAGTCCTGGTGTGTGTGTGTGTGTACACAACGTAGTTATCAGCCACAGTCACCAATACTCACATATTGGAGGAAGGGTATCTGGTGTGATTAAATGCAGGGCTGGATTGATATCCTGCACATATATCAATTTCACTCAGAAATGACAACATAGTTAGCCATGTTGCGCACAAAACACACTCAGAGTCCTCCAATCTGACATTTGCAGTGTGTGTGTTTGCGTTCGCGTGTGTGTGTGTGTTCGCGTGTGTGTGTGTGTGTGTGTGTGTGTGTGTGTGTGTGTTTGTGTTTGTTTGCGTGTGTGTGTGTGTTTGTGTTTGTGTGTGTGTGTGTGTTTGCGTGTGTGTGTGTGTGTGTTCGCGTGTGTGTGTGTTTGCGTGTGTTTGTGTGTGTGTGTGTGTGTGCGTGTGTGTGTGTGTGTGTGTGTGTGTGTGTGTGTGTGTGTGTGTTTGCGTATGTGCAATCATCCAGGTGTTGAGAAGGTTCTGGTTCTAATGGGAACCTCTGTTCATAATGTGGTCGATAAGGGCCAGGTGATGGGGTCACTAAGGGCCAGGTGATGGGGTCGCTAAGGGCCAGGTGAGGCGGTCGCTAAGGGCCTGGTGATGCCGTTGCTAAAGTCCAGCTGAGGCGGTCGCTAAGGGCCAGGTGATGCCGTCGCTAAGGGCCTGGTGATGCCGTCGCTAAGGGCCAGGTGATGCCGTCGCTAAGGGCCAGGTGATGCCGTCGCTAAGGGCCAGGTGCTGCCGTCGCTAAAGTCCAGCTGAGGCGGTCGCTAAGGGCCTGGTGATGCCGTTGCCAAGGGCCTGGTGATGCCGTCGCTAAGGGCCAGGTGATGCCGTCGCTAAGGGCCAGGTGATACCGTCGCTAAGGGCCTGGTGATGCCGTCGCTAAGGGCCTGGTGATGCCGTCGCTAAGGGCCTGGTGATGCCGTCGCTAAGGGCCAGGTGATACCGTCGCTAAGGGCCTGGTGATGCCGTCGCTAAGGGCCAGGTGATGCCGTCGCTAAGGGCCAGGTGATGCAGTTGCCAAGGTCCAGGTGATGCCATCGCTAAGTACCAGGTGATGCGGTCACTAAGGGCCAGGTAATGCGGTCACTAAGGGCCAGGTGATGGGGTCGCTAAGGGCCAGGTAATGCGGTCGTTAAGAGCCGGGTAATGCAGTCGCTAAGGGCCGGGTAATGAGGTCGCTAAGGGCCGGGTGATGGGGTCGCTAAGGGCCAGGTAGAAGCATTAGAAGTAGTGCAATATTTAGATGTTAACACTTACCCTGACCCTAACCTTGACTTGTATCTAGTCTTACCCTGACCCTAACCTTAAGTTGTATATAGTCTTACCTGACCCTAACCTTAACTTGTATCTAGTCTTACCTGACCCTAACCTTAACTTGTATCTAGTCTTACCCTGATCCTAACCTTAACTTGTATCTAGTCTTACCCTGACCCTAACCTTAACTTGTATCTAGTCTTACCCTGACCCTGACCCTAACCTTAACTAGTATCTAGTCTTACCCTGACCCTAACCTTAACTTGTATCTATTCTTACCCTGACCCTAACCTTTACTTGTATCTAGTCTTACCCTGACCCTAACCTTAACTTGTATCTAGTCTTACCCTAACCTTAACTTGTATCTAGTCTTACCCTGACCCTAACCTTAACTTGTATCTATTCTTACCCTGACCCTAACCTTAACTTGTATCTAGTCTTACCCTGACCCTAACCTTAACTTGTATCTAGTCTTACCCTAACCTTAACTTGTATCTAGTCTTACCCTGACCCTAACCTTAACTTTTATCTAGTCTTACCCTAACCTTAACTTGTATCTAGTCTTACCCTGACCCTAACCTTAACTTGTATCTAGTCTTACTCTGACCCTAACCTTAACTTGTATCTAGTCTTACACTGACCCTAACCTTAACTTGTATCTAGTCTTA
>NC_074675.1:52361871-52399371 GCF_029448725.1 Salvelinus fontinalis
TGGGTTATGTTGTTGTCTGGGTTATGTTGTTGTCTGGGTTATGTTGTTGTCTGGGTTATGTTGTTGTCTGGGTTATGTTGTTGTCTGGGTTATGTTGTTGTCTGGGTTATGTTGTTGTCTGGGTTATGTTGTTGTCTGGGTTATGTTGTTGTCTGGGTTATGTTGTTGTCTCGGTTATGTTGTTGTCTCGGTTATGTTGTTGTCTGGGTTATGTTGTTGTCTGGGTTATGTTGTTGTCTCGGTTATGTTGTTGTCTGGGTTATGTTGTTGTCTGGGTTATGTTGTTGTCTTGGTTATGGAGGGAGGGAGGAAACGGCCGAACAGATGAAGAAAGAGAGAATGACACTAGTGCCCTCGCCAGATGTCCAGTCATCACACCTATCCTTCCATTTCCTCTTCCTCTCTCTCTCCATGTCGCTCTCCCTCTCTTTCCTCTCTCTCCATCCTTCTCTCCAACCCTGCACTATGCAGACGCTAGCTGCAACAGCTCTGATAACTTGGCTCCACACACGTACACACTGTTTAACTGTCTCACTGCTGACTGGCATGAGCTTTCTGTGAGAGGTGCAAAAAATGAAGGGCATACTATACCTCTATCCATCTCCCCTCTCTCCTCATCTCCCCTCTCTCCATCCCCCCCTCTATCCATCTTCCCTCTCTCTCACCCCCCCTCTCTCTCCATCTCCCCTCTCTCTCACCCCTCTCTCTCTCACCCCCCTCTCTCTCATCCCCCTCTCTCTCCATCCCCCTCTCTCTCCATCCCCCTCTCTCTCCATCTCCCCTCTCTCTCATCCCCCCTCTCTCATCCCCCTTCTCTCTCCATCCCCCTCTCTCCACCTCCCGTCCCTCTCTCCATCTCCCCCTCTCTCATCCCCTCTTTTACCATCCCCCCTCTCTCTCCTTCTCCCCTCTCCACCCCCTCTCTCTCACCCCCTCTCTCTCATCCCCCTCTCTCTCCATCCCCCTCTCTCTCCATCTCCCCTCTCTCTCATCCCCCTTCTCTCTCCATCCCCCTTCTCTCTCCATCCCCCTCTCTCCACCTCCCGTCCCTCTCTCTCCATCCCCCTCTCTCTCTCTCCCTCCCCCATCTCCATCCCCCTCTCTCTCCATCCCCCTCTCCAACCCCCCTCTCTCCCCATCTCCCCTCTATCTCATCCCCATCTCTCTCCATCCTCCCTCTCTCATCCCCATCTCTCTACATCCCCCTCTCTCTCTCCACTCCCCGTCCCTCTCTCCACCCCCCTCTCTCTCCACCCCCCTCTCTCTCCACCCCCCCTCTCTCTCCACCCCCCCTCTCTCTCCATCTCCCATCTCTCTTCATCCCTCTCTCTCCACCCCCCTCTCTCTATCCACCCCTCTCTCTCCATCCCCCTCTCTCTCTCTCCATTCTCTTTCTGGCTCTCTATATTGATCAGTCTATAAAAGGAACCAGAGAAAACTCAGAAAGCTGAAAGTGACAGAGAGAGGAGAGCGTAGGATAGTAGAGAGAGAGAGACCAGAAGAGAGAGTAGGATAGTAGAGAGAGACCAGAAGAGAGAGGAGGATAGTGGAGAGAGAGAGAGACCAGAAGAGAGAGTATGATAGTAGAGAGAGAGAGACCAGAAGAGAGAGTAGGTTAGTAGAGAGAGAGAGAGACCAGAAGAGAGAGTAGGGTAGTAGAAAGAGAGAGAGACCAGAAGAGAGAGTAGGGTAGTAGAGAGAGAGAGAGACCAGAAGAGAGAGTAGGGTAGTAGAAAGAGAGAGAGACCAGAAGAGAGAGTAGGGTAGTAGAAAGAGAGAGAGACCAGAAGAGAGAGTAGGATAGTAGAGAGACCAGAAGAGAGAGTAGGATAGTAGAGAGAGACATACAAGATCTTTTTATAGATTACTGGCATATCTCTCTGTGTGTGTGTGTGTGTCTCTCCCTCTCTCTCTCTCTCTGCGTCTGTGTGTGTGTCTCTGTGTGTGTGTGTGTTTGTGTGTGTGTGTGTGTGTGTGTGTGTCTCTCTCTCTCTGTGTGTGTGTGTGTGTGTGTCTCTGTGTGTGTGTGTGTGTGTGTGTGTGTGTGTGTGTGTGTGTGTGTGTGTGTGTGTGTGTGTGTGTGTGTGTGTGTGTGTGTGTGTCTCTGTGTGTGTGTGTGTGTGTGTGTGTGTGTGTGTGTGTGTCTCTCTCTGTGTGTGTGTGTGTGTGTGTCTCTCTCTCTCTGTGTGTGTGTGTGTGTGTGTCTCTGTGTGTGTGTCTCTCTCTGTGTGTGTGTGTCTCTCTGTATGTGTTAAACCCTGCACCACATTGGTAGTATGTTTACATGAACTGTTTGTCCCAAATGGCACCATACAGTGTCCTATTCCACCCATAAGGCCCTGGTCAAAGGAAGTATACAGGAACTCATAGGGAATTAGATGGTGGTTAGAACGCTACCTAACTGTTTGTTATCGGGGCAAGGCCACCCAGGGCCCAGTTTTTCAAAAGACATCTAATCTGATTTCTGCAATCGCATAGAAATATAGTGAATAGAATGGGCGTCCGCCATTCAAGTCAATTATACGCCCTTTCTATTAAGTATATTTCTATGCATTTATTCCTATGCGATTGCAGAAATCTGATCAGATAACTTTTGTGAAAAACAGGGGGCCAGGAATGGATGGATGAACAAGAAAATGTGAATATTTTTGAGTCTTTCGGATGATAAGTGTGAAGAGTTGCAAAGAGAGGGCCCCGGGAGACAACGAGACAGAGACTGAGAGGCTGCCAAAAGAGATGACTGTGAAACAACAGATTGTACCTCCCCAGGGAAACATAGTGCCAAAAATAAATAAATAACAGCCTCCTCCTTTTCCTCCTCTCTCTCCATCCCGCTCTGCCTCTGTTATGATTTGACACTGCACCATGTAGCCCACTGCATGGTTAATGTGTCATCTCCAAACATTCACATCTAGGTTACTTGTGATCTACTAGGCTAGATGATGTCACGGTTGTGATCAGTTACATGTAGCCTACCACGTGTTTCTAGCCTTTCTAAATGATGGTGAGCATGGCTAAATGTTTAGCAGTTACAGTGACTGAAACCACTGTCGGTAAAACCGAGGTATTTACAAACCACTGTCGGTAAAAACCGAGGTATTTACAAACCACTGTCGGTAAAAACCGAGGTATTTACAAACCACTGTCGGTAAAAACCGAGGTATTTACAAACCACTGTCGGTAAAACCGAGGTATTTACAAACCACTGTCGGTAAAAACCGAGGTATTTACAAACCACTGTCGGTAAAACCGAGGTATTTACAAACCACTGTCGGTAAAAACCGAGGTATTTACAAACCATTGTCGGTAAAAACCGAGGTATTTACAAACCACTGTCGGTAAAACCGAGGTATTTACAAACCACTGTCGGTAAAAACCGAGGTATTTACAAACCACTGTCGGTAAAACCGAGGTATTTACAAACCACTGTCGGTAAAACCCAGGTATTTACAAACCACTGTCGGTAAAACCGAGGTATTTACAAACCACTGTCGGTAAAACCCAGGTATTTACAAACCACTGTCGGTAAAACCGAGGTATTTACAAACCACTGTCGGTAAAACCGAGGTATTTACAAAAAGACACTGACTGAATCATTGATAGATGTTCTGATCTATTTCCCTCTTAATAGACAATTTAAATCCTCTGGATTCTGATTGGATTGCTGAGCGCGAAGTGACTATAAGAGGCGGGAAACGAGAGGCGGGAAAACGCCGATGACTCGCGCATGGAATGTTGTGGGTTTGGGGGGGAGAGAAAAACATTTTTAACGGACAAAAGTGACAGTTGACAACATCTACGGTAATATCCTTCTACAATGGCTGTTTGCCTCTCTCTTCTCAGTGAGAAATGACTAGCCTACTACTACATGTCTAACTAGGACTCTCTTCAAACTTGACTAGCCCTCCACACCTCTTATAATTGATATTCGTCGAGAAATGGCCAGCGGGGGGGACCCCTTGAGAATTTAAATTGAAGGGGAGAAGCAGAGACAGGTCCGGATTAGAGGGATGGAGGAATGACAAGATGCGTTTTTTTAGGTGAGAGAAAGCGAGATGAGGACAAGGACAGAGAGAGATGGAGGGTGAGAGACGGTAGGCTTTGTTAAAGGAATCAATGAGGTGAGAGGTGGCGAGAAAATGAGAGATATGAGGCAGGGGAACAGTCCTCTACGGTTGGGCAGGGGCTCTCCCTTCAGACTGCAATGCAGACATGGAGCAAGACTGCAAGGGAAAGATGGAGGGAGAGATTGAACGCGAAGGGATGAGGATGGAGATGAGAATAGTAGGCTACCAGCTAATAATAATGGCAGGTTTATATTGTTTTCCGTCTTGAGTAACCTAGGCTAATTCTATATTCTGTCGAATAGGCTAACTTACAGCGGTCTATTCATAACGCGTATCAGCGGCAGGATGCAGCCTGAAATATAAGGTGCTTAAAATAGGGCACCTTGTTTTTTAATGCACTTTTACAATTACAGCGCCATGGTACAGTAATATCTTATTTGTCCCTTATGGACGTGCCATGCATTTTTTTTTCTCTCCCTTTGACAAAATACATCTTGTTGGAAATGTGAAAATGCTATAGATATGTTCTGTGCTAAAGCCCCATAGGCATACCATCACTATAAGTTGGCCATTCATTTCTGGGCTAAATGTGTTGTGTCCGCCTAGGCATGCATATTTAGTCCCTTTCAACTATGCAGCATCACACAAATATCAACAAGGCCACAAGAAGGAATGCGCTCGGTTTCCTTTGAGTGGCAAGGAAATAAAACAAGGCTGTCAAATCTATAAAAAAGAAGGATAAACAAAAAAAAAAATTAGCATCTGATCGAGCCTATTGGTGGACCTTAAAGACACGCGTGTCCAAAGATCCCCATCCCCCCTAACCTATTCACACACACAGTCACCCTGTTCCCCTTAGCCTACCTCCTCTCTCCCATTCCCGTCTGCTGTGGTCTCCTCTCTCCCATTCCCGTCTGCTATGGTCTCCTCTCTTCCTACCCCGTCTGCTGTGGTCTCCTCTCTCCCATTCCCGTCTGCTATGGTCTCCTCTCTCCCTTCCCCGTCTGCTGTGGTCTCCTCTCTCCCTTCCCCGTCTGCTATGGTCTCCTCTCTCCCATTCCCGTCTGCTGTGGTCTCCTCTCTCCCATTCCCGTCTGCTGTGGTCTCCTCTCTCCCATTCCCGTCTGCTGTGGTCTCCTCTCTCCCATTCCCGTCTGCTGTGGTCTCCTCTCTCCCTTCCCCGTCTGCTATGGTCTCCTCTCCTGTCTCCGGCGGTAGGGCTACTGGCACCTCCGTCTGCATTTTCTCTCTCTTCTTCCCCCTGGCACACGCCCTCCCGTTAGCCCTACGGTTAACGGGACCAAGGATGGGGACCCACTCCGGGAGCGGCGGCCCGAGCCGGAGGCTGGGACCACCTCCTCGGCGCGGCGGGAGTCAACCCATCCGTCGCCGGTCGAGATCCGGTTACACTGTAGCGATGACAGTAGAGCCTGCAGCAAATGCGCATTATCCACGCTGACTGAACGTCGCCTCTGTCGGGATCCAGGGAGTTAATTTACCCGGTGCCTCTCGGTTATTTTTCACGCCTTCCATGGTTTGATTCATTCACCTCATAGCATAGATTAGACAAAGCCCAGATGTCTTCCGTTAACAATTACATTAACGTCGGTTAGTGTTACTCTGTGCTTCTGTGCGGTGATAACAGCGAGCCCCTTCTAGGCTTCGTCCTATGCGCAGGTGGGGCTCGGGACTGAGCCAACCGTTACCGTTTCCTTCAGAGTGAGCAGGGGGGGCGGCTGGCACGAGAGCGCTGATATGAAGACGGATGGATGGGAAGGTTAGGAGGAAGATGTTTTTTCAAAGGCAGGCAGATCTCGATTAATCCTACTGGTAAAAGGCGAACATGGATAAACCGATTCCTTTTATATCGGTAAACAGTTTATCCTCAGGATAAAAAACTAACGGTAAAATCATCTCTGGTGTTTCTTTTCTTTCTATTAGTCTCCTTAGAACTCCGAAGGTTTCACATTATTCTGTATGCCCACTGACGTCACCCACCACCTTCGCATTTACATACATTTATCAACAAACATACAGTGGATTCGGAAAGTATTCAGACCCCTTGACTTTTTCCACATTTTGTTACATTACAGCCTTATTCTAAAATTGAAAAAAATTGTTTTTCCCCCTTATCAATCTACATGAAAAAGCGAAAACATTTATTTATTTTTTTTCACATGAGTGTAAGTATTCAGACCCTTTACACACAGTACTTTGTTGAAGCACCTTAGGCAGCGATTACAACTTTGAATCTTGGATATGACACTACAAGCTTTGCACACCTGTATTTGGGGAGTTTCTTCCATTATTTTCTGCAGATCCTCTCAAGCTCTGTCAGGTTGGATTGGGAGCGTTGCTGCACAGCTATTTTCAGGCCTCTCCAGAGGTGTTCGAGCAGGTTCAAGCCCGGGCTCTGGCTGAGCTACTCAAGGACATTCAGAAACTTGTCCCGAAGCCACTCCTGCGTTGTCTTGTTTGTGTGCTTAGGGTTGTTGGAAGGTGAACCTTCGCCCCAGTCTGAGGTCCTGAGCGCTCTGGAGCAGGTTTCATTCAAGGATCTCTCTGTACCTTGCTCCGTTCATCTTTCCCTCGATCCTGACTAGTCTCCCAGCCCCTGCTGCTGAAAAACATCCCCACAGCATGATGCTGCCACCACCATGCTTCACCATAGGAAGGGTGCCAGGTTTCCTCCAGACGTGACCCTTGGCATTCAGGTCAAAGAGTTCAATCTTGGTTTCATCAGATCAGAGAATCTTGTTTCTCATGGCCTGAGAGTCTTTAGGTGCCCTTTGGCAAACTCCAAGCAGGCTGTCATGTGCCTTTTACTGAGGTGTGGCTTCTGTCTGGTCACTCTACCATAAAGGCCTGATTGGTGGAGTGCTGCAGAGATGGTTGTCCTTCAGGAAGGTTCTCCCATCTCCACAGAGGAACTCTGGAGCTCTGTCAGAGTGACCATCGGGTTCTTGATCACTTTCCTCACTAAGGCCCTTTTTCCCCCGATTGCTCAGTTTGGCCGGACGGCCAGCTCTAGGAGGAGTCTTGGTGGTTCCAAACTTCTTCAATTTAAGAATGATGGAGGCTAAAAAAGGTATCTTTTAAAAAATATATATTTGCAAAAATTAAAAAAAAAAATGTTTTCACTTTGCCATTATGGGGTATTGTGTGTAGATTGATGAGCATTTTGTATTTACTTAATCCATTTTAGAATAAGGCAGTAACGTAACAAAATGTGGAAAAACGGAAGGGGTTCTGTATACCTTCCGAATGCACTGTATGTTAATGGAGAAACCAGCCCTTTAATTTAAACGTTTTGAAAAGACAAATGCTTATAGAACGCAAAATAGCTTTTATCCATGTCATGTGATTGAATCATTAGCTACATCTTTGAGTCATCATTATATCACCCCATTCCTTATATAGATCCATAGGGTTCTACTGCACTATGTAGGGAATAGGGTGCCTTTTAACCAAGGCCCATATAGTTCTACTGCACTGTGTAGGGAATAGGGTCCCTTTTAACCAGGGCCCATATAGTTCTACTGCACTATGTAGGGAATAGGGTCCCTTTTAACCAGGGCCCATAGGGTTCTACTGCACTATGTAGGGAATAGGATGCCTTTTAACCAGGGCCCATAGGGTTCTACTGCACTATGTAGGGAATAGGGTGCCTTTTAACCAGGGCCCATATAGTTCTACTGCACTATGTAGGGAATAGGGTGCCTTTTAACCAGGGCCCATAGGGTTCTACTGCACTATGTAGGGAATAGGGTCCCTTTTAACCAGGGCCCATAGGGTTCTACTGCACTATGTAGGGAATAGGATGCCTTTTAACCAGGGCCCATAGGGTTCTACTGCACTATGTAGGGAATAGGGTGCTGTTGGGACGTAGCATAAAGTTGAGGATGTGAGGAGAGTCAAGAGGCAGGGATGAGACATGTCTAATATGTCTGGAAAACATGATTCATGTAGCCTTAAAGATCAATTTTTCAGAAATCTCTTCACGATTTCCTGGTTCATAAAATTATAATAATTTGCTTAATTTCAGTTTATGTGACAAAACAAGCAAGTATAGTGTAGAGAATCAGTGTACCATCTAAACCGCTGTGAAATATATTTTCCATAACCAAAAATATTGTATTGTCAGCTGTTTGAAGCTAGGAAACAAAACCCAAAAGTAAAAACAACAAAAAGCAAAACTTAAGAACGGGAAGCATAGAAATAGCTCACATATAATAGATCTACCACTTCTTAGATTTACTTTCAATGAGAATGACAGATCTACAGCTCACATTTCTATGTGAATTTGGTCGAGTCGACCGAAAGGTTACATATTGCAGCTTGAAGAGTCACAGGGTTTGTCCTAAATGGCACCCTATTCAATCAATCAACTATCTGATCAATCAAATACCTTGTCAATCAACTATTCAATCATAGAAAAATAAAGAGAAGCCAAGGGGGTCAGCCTTTCTATATATATATACACAGTTGAAGTCAGAAGTTTCCATACACTTAGGTTGGGGGCATTAAAACTAGTTTTTCAACCACTCCACAAATTTCTTGTTAACAAACTATAGTTTTGGCAAGTCGGTTAGGACATCTACTTTGTGCATGACACAAGTAATTTTTCCAACAATTGTTTACAGACATTTCACTTATAATTCACTGTATCACAATTCCAGTGGGTCAGAAGTTTACATACACTAAGTTGACTGTGCATTTAAACAGCTTGGAAAATTCCAGAAAATAATGTAATGTCTTTAGAAGCTTCTGATAGGCTAATTGACATCATTTGAGTCAATTGGAGGTGTACCTGTGGATGTATTTCAAGGCCTACCTTCAAACTCAGTGCCTCTTTGCTTGACATCATGAGAAAATCAAAAGAAATCAGCCAAGACCTCAGAAAAATAAGTCTACAAGTCTGGTTCATCCTTGGGAGCAATTTCCAAACGCCTGAAGGTACTACGTTCATCTGTGCAAACAATAGTACGCTAGTATAAACACCATGGGACCACGCAGCCGTCATACTGCTCAGGAAGGAGACGCGTTCTGTCTCCTAGAGATGAACGAACTTTGGTGCAAAAAGTGCAAATCAATCCCAGAACAACAGCAAAGGACCTTGTGAAGATGCTGGAGGAAACAGGTACAAAAGCATATATCCACAGTAAAACGAGTCCTATATCGACATAACCTGAAATGCCGCTCAGCAAGGAAGAAGCCACTGCTCCAAAACCGCCATAAAAAAGCAAGACTATGGTTTGCAACTGCATATGGTGACAAAGATCGTACTTTTTGGAGAAATGTCCTCTGGTCTGATGAAACAAAAATAGATCTGTTTGGCCATAATGACCATTGTTATGTTTGGAGGAAAAAGGCGGAGGCTTGCATGCCGAAGAACACCATCCCAACCGTGAAGCACGGGGGTGGCAGCATCATGTTGTGAGGGTGCATTGCCTCAGGAGGGACTGGTGCACTTCACAAAATAGATGGCATCATGGGAAAAGGAAAATGATGTGGATATATATTGAAGCAGCATCTCAAGACATGAGTCAGGAAGTTAAAGCTTGGTGGCAAATGGGTCTTCCAAATGGACAATGACCCCAAATATACTGCCAAAGTTGTGGCAAAATGGCTTAAGGAAAAGCAAGTCAAGGTATTGGAGTGGCCATCACAAAGCCCTGACCTCAATCCTATAGAACATTTGTGGGCAGAACTGAATATCTGTGTGCGAGCAAGGAGGTCTACAAACCTGATTCAGTTACACCAGCTCTGTCAGGAGGAATGGGCCAAAATTCACCCAACTTATTGTGGGAATCTTTTGGAAGGCTACCCGAAACGTTTGACCCAAGTTAAACAATTGAAAGGCAATGCTACCAAATACGAATTGAGTGTATGTAAACTTCCCGACCCACTGGGAATGTGATGAAAGAAATAAAAGCTGAAATAAATCATTCTCTCTGCTATTATTCTGACATTTCACATTCTTAAAATAAAGTGGTGATCCTAACTGACCTAAGACAGGAAATTTTTACTCTGATTAAATGTCAGGAATTGTGAAAAACTGAGTTTAAATATATTTGGCTAAGGTGTATGTAAACCTCCGAGTTCAACTGTATATATATATATACACACACACACACAGTACCATTCAAAAGTTTGGACACACCTACTCATTCAAGGCTTTTTCGTTATTTTCTTAACAGTGCCATCCGTTTTGTCACCAAAGCCCCTTATACCACCCACCACTGCGGCCTGTATGGTCTAGTCGACTGGCCCTCGCTACATATTTGTCGCCAGACCCATTGGCTCCAGGTCATCTATAAGTCTATGCTAGGTAAAGCGCTGCTCAGTTCATTGGTCACGATAATAACACCCACCCGTAGCATGCGCTCCAGCAGGTATATCTCACTGGCCATCCCCAAAGCCAACACCTCCTTTGACCGCCTTTCCTTCCAGTTCTCTGCTGCCAATGACTGGAATGAATTGCAAAAATCGCTGAAGCTGGAGACTTATATTTCCCTCACTAACTTTAAGCACCAGCTATCTGAGCAGCTAACCGATCGCTGCAGCTGTACATAGCCCATCTGTAAATAGCCCATCCAATCTACCTACCTCATCCCCATATTGTTTTTATTTACTTTTCTGCTCTTTTGCACACCAGTATTTCTACTTGCACATCTATCACTCCAGTGTTAATTTGCTAAATTGTAATTACTTCGCTACTATGGCCTATTTATTGCCTTACCTCCTCACGCCATTTGCACACACTGTATATAGACTTCCTTTTTTCTATGTGTTATTGACTGTACGCTTGTTTATTCCATGTGTAACTCTGTGTTGTTGTTTGTGTCGCACTGCTTTGCTTTATCTTGGCCAGGTCACAGTTGTAAATGAGAACTTGTTCTCAACTGGCCTACCTGGTTAAATAAAGGTGAAATAAAAATAATAATAATTGTGAAGACATAAAAACTATGAAATAACACATATGGAATCATGTGGTAACCACAAAAGGGTTAAACAAATCAAAATATATTTTAGATTTTTCAAAGTACCCAACCTTTGCCTTAATGACAGCTTTGCACACAAACTTTTGACTGGTACTGTAGGTCCTGGATGGCAGGAAGCTTGCCGTATGCACTACCTTCTGTAGCGCCTTACGGTCGGATGACGAGCAGTTGCCATACCAGCCCGTGATGCAAACAGTCAGGATGCTCTCGATGGTGCAGCTGTAGAACTTTTTCAGGATCTTGGGACCCATGTCAAATCTTTTCAGTCTCCTGAGTGGGAGAAAGCGTTCTGGTGCCCTCTTCACGACTTTCTTGTTGTGTTTGAACCATGATAAATTGTTGGTGATGTGGACACCGAGGAACAAGAAACTCTCGACCCACTCCGCTTCTTAGCTACAGTATACATATCTCCCTGGCATATTACATCATTTATGCAGCAGCATACAATAGTTTTGGACTCACCTTGTTGTGCTGTGCTCACTTGAACAGGACGGTGGCGCAGCGATCCTTCTTGTGGACAAATTTTGTCATCAAACTATGTCATCAAAGTCTGGCATTCTCTGGAGTTATGGTGCTTTCAAGACAACTGGGAACTCTGAAAAAAACAAGGTCGAATCATGACATCAGTGATCTAGAAAGAGGCCAGAATTCCCAACTTGAAATTCCAGAGTTGGATGACCGTTCAAAACGTATTTTGCCAGTCGGAGCTCGTTTTTTTTCATAGTTGCCACTTGTCTTGAACTCACTGAAGTCTGATATTTCCCAGTTCCGAGTTTCCAGTTGTTTTGAACACGGCAGAAAGTCATGCTGGATTGATAGCATGGCCAATGTATCAACATTTTCTTGCTCATGGTGTTACATGTGAATGTTTATCCTTTTAAGCTTGGAAAAAACCCAGACTTGGACCAAACACCCTGTCCACTAAATAGCATGCTAGTGATTGCTTTGCAACGCTTGCAGTTAGCCACTGATTCCTTCCAAACCACTCATTGTTGAATTTGTGATTTCCAACTGTATAATGTATAATGTCCAATGGCCGATGAGCACCGATACATTTTAATCTATAATTCCTCTTCATATGACAAGGATTGAAAAAGATTTGCCAGAAGATTGTCGACTTGATTCATAATGATTACTGGTTGTCTGGCTTGCTAGCCTCTACATGATCTGTGTCCCTAAACTGGGACGGTTGTTGCTAACGTGCGCTAATGTGACTAGAATGATGCTGTAAACAACAGCCAATTCCAGGACATAGACATGTCTTATATATGCAGAAAGCTTAAATACTTGTTAATCTAAATGCACTGTTCAATTTACAGTAGCTACGACAGTGAAAAAATACCATTGCTATTGTTTGAGGAGAGTGCACAACAACAAACTTTGATCACGGCAACTGGTTTGATACATTCACCTCTGAAGGTAAATAATATACTTACATTCAGTAATCTGTCTCTGATTTGTCATCCTGAGGGTCCCAGAGATAAAATGTAGAATAGTTTTGCTTGATAAAATGCATTTTTATATTCAAATGTAGGAACTGGGTTCTACAGTTTGAACCCTTGCGTTTTCTGGCCCCACACACACCCCCCCGGCCATCTAGACGTGTGAAGGTTAGTGACTTTTCTGTAGGGAAGCTAATTATCCATCACGTATGACCTTCCTGGGAGTGTGTAAACATTTTTTTTTTTTATTACCATATAATTTTTGGATGTTCTATATAGTTATGTACTTGAAAATATATCAATTGACCACATTTGAGCAGACTTGATTCAAAATGTTGTGCAGTAATGTAACGCTTCACTGGATCAGTCTGAAACTTTGCACACACACTTCTGCCATCTGGTGGCCAAAATCTAAATTGCACCAAAACAATTTAGATTTTATGGCCTTTATCTTGCCTTTCAAAGATGGAGGAAAAAAATGTGTAAACTGATGTTTTTTTGTTTGTATCATCTTTTACCAGATCTAATGTGTTATATTCTCCTACATTAATTTCACATTTCCACAAACTTCAAAGTGTTTCCTTTCAAATGGTATCAAGAATATGCATATCCTTGCTTCAGGTCCTGAGCTACAGGCAGTTAGATTTGGGTATGTCATTTTAGGCAGAAATTGAAAAAAAGGGTTCAATCCTAGCTAAGATTTTGAAAGTATGATGTTGACATGATCAGTCCAATCAAATGTACAGTAGATATAACGTGATTCGACATTTTTATTTGTGGCCAATGACCATGAGCCTTCTTGGATGGGCACTTCCAATGTAACTATGGCAGCACCCAAGGAGCTTGAATTTTCGAGCTCTCCCTGTAGATTATGCGGTGACGTAGTGTCCCCATGAGTGACAGAACACTGAGCCAATCACAGCGCAACTAGAGAACATTACCAACCCCTACACTCTGTATTTTCTCCTGGCTTGCCCCACCACCACAGAAAGCACAGAGCTAGGCTGAAACAACTGCATTTTGGAGCTGCTTTACTCAAGAAAACAAAAAAGAGACCATGTTTGCACGCAGATTTTTTAACACTTAAAATATATATATATATATATTTTTTTTTTTACATTGTTTGCAAACTGACATGTGTCACGTATTAATGCCAAAATAACATGCAAAACAGTTATTTCTAATTATTTATTTTAGCTAAACAGGTGGGGCTCAATGACGGGTCACCACTGGTCATACCTGTGTGTATGTATGTGTACAAGTTGAGTTGCACCAAATCGAACTCTGTTCTGTGTGTACCTGTGTGTTAACTACAGCCTGCTGCAGGGGGGGTCTCAGGCTGTGTTCTGCCAGGGCATGTACGCAGAGAGAGACAGTGTAATGTGTTATAAAAACACTGAACCGTAAAGTTGTAGAAAGGATGTAGCAACGTTTTTGTGAATATTGTCATGAGGACTTGTCACACAGATGCTGGGCCTTAGCCTGTTGCTCCAGTCTAAACATAAAGCTCTTGACCACCAGGAACCTAGAAAAGACCGGGGGAGAGAAGAGGGACTATGGTCAATGTGACGCCTGAGGAAGAACACCAAACAAACTGTCATTCTAATCAGAGATTGTACAGATCCTTCTGCTTTGTCCGAGAGGGGGTGAAAGATCAAGGATGGGCAGAGAGGGACATGGTCTAAGAGAAGAAAGGGGGAGATACGACCCCAAAAAAACTGCGAAAGTAAGAGAAAATAGGATGACATCAGCGAAGAGAGAAAGAAGGTGAAAGAGTGTGAACAAACAAGTAACTAACTACCTGGGCCTTTCTGTTGACAGTGTTAGTAGGACAGCATATTCTCCAGACCTCTTCTGGGGTACATACTCTCTCCTTCCCTCGAGGGCTGTTTGGACGGAGCCAGGTTGTTGCTGCTACGGCAACTAGGGGGGGCTGCCGTCACACGAGCAGGGAGGAGGTGGATGGAAGTGTCCGGACCTGGAAGCGGATTGGAGGAAGAAAGGGAAAGAGAAACTTATGATCAATCACTCCATCTATCGCTTCACATTTCTGTTTCACTCCCGTCCAATATGCACATCCCATCATTTATACATCTGCTCTTTCTCGCTCTCTCCCACCCATCTCACCATTTTCTCTGTAGTGCCTCGGTAACTTCTCATCCAGTATCTTACAAATTCCATCTCCCAAGTTTTGTAGAATCTTTGTCTCTCAAGCGTTGTGAAGGGGTAGGGGGAACTTCTTCAATGAACTGATAGCCTGGTGAGATGGAATGGCGAGTGGCGCAGCGGTCTAAGGCACTGCATCTCAGTGCTAGAGGCATCACTACAGACCCTGGTTCGATCCTGGGCTGTATCACAACCAGCCGTGATTGGGAGTCCCATAGGGCGGCGCACATCCCTCTAGTAGGCCGTCATTGTAAAGAAGAATTTGTTCTTAACAGACTTGCCTAGTTAAATAAAAGGTTAAATGAATAAAATGGAGAGAGGGAGGGACAGAGATATGCAACAGAAAACATGTCCTGTTAGCTTCAGGGCAGGCTTTTGTGCCAGCCCAGCACTAACACACCTGATTCAGCTAGTCAATGACTAGATGATGATCTTGTTAGCAATGAGTCAGGTGTGTTTTAGTACTGGTTTGGAACAAAAGCCTACACACCCTGAGGGACGCCAGTAGCAAGTGTCCTGGGGTATGAAGGCTTTATAGTTCCAACCCAGCTTATCTAGCCAGTTACCTTCTGATACACATAGTGTAAGTGATTATAGCCTGAGTGTGTGTGATAGATATCTTCTGATAAACATACTGCATCTTCTGTCCCCTCTCTGCCGCTTGGTCCCGTAGCTCAGTAAACCACTGGAGGAAGAGGGGGTTGGGGCACGGTGCTCTTCCTACCCAGATGGATCTGTGTAACCTACTTCACATAGCCCCACAGACGAAAGGCACACGGACACCCACACTTCATGTTGACTCGGTTTTTATCTGCTGTAAAAGATTTCAAACAGTGATGACAGGACAGTCACACATTCACTGCTCTCAGAATATCTCTCTCGGGCTCAATCCACAAAGTGACCGTATAGTATAAATGCATTGTGTTTAGAAAATAACAGAAAAACATCAAATAATACCTGCAGTAAAAGATGTTAAACAGTGATGACAGGCATTGACTGGACGGTCACAGCCACACGTTCACTGGTTAGGTAGGACACAATATATATTTTAGATAGGAGCCACAGTAGTGATACATGGCCCTCAATGTGAAGTGATATTAATCCACAAATACAGAGCACAAGTACAACCCTTTTTATATAAACATTTTAAGGTAGTAAGAAAATAAACGTTCAATTAATATTTCAATAAATCACCTGCTAGCAATAGCTAACGTTAGCGTGACATTCTAGTGCAGTGACCGACGGTGCTAGTTAGCTCGTCAATAACATGGCTAGCTAAGCCAGCCAGAACTTGGGTTAACTTGCCGAAATACGCCTTAAATACATTAAAGGCAAGATAAATAGTCTCATTCGCTATTGACTTTGGGATATGTGAACCCGTTCTTCAAAAGACACTATTGTGTTATACCGTTTTAAACGTGTTTTTTTTTATAAACAAAGGAAGGAGACAACCCTGCTCTCGGAATACCTCTGACTGAGGAGAGATAGGAGAGAAGCACTCAACCCACTAGTTGTTCTTTCAAACAAAATAATACAAAACTGGTACGTCCGAAGACCTCTCGAATTGCCAGCCTTACTACAATGGCAGCAAATATTCGTATTAATTCACACAACACATAATGAAAAGGAAACGTGATTTATATCACACCTTTTCCTGGTGTGAATGGTTTCACCCAATACTCTCCCGCGAACCGCGGCGTTCTTTGAGATCTACATTGCGTGCGAGGTTGACGGAAACTCTACATTTTCACTTTGTCACACCTGTTCAGGAGCTGGCATCACTGTGAGACTCGGGCTCTAGTCTAGCCATATGGCTACTGGTACTGCGAAACAGAGAAAGAGAGAGCATGCCAGAGTGTTGTTTTTGATTTGCTCCACCTCCCAGCACACCTTTTCCCCTTTTCTAAACTTTTTGCGCATGTGCAACAACAACAAAAAAAAAAACGTGTGAAGAAAACAGCTGCGGCCGATAAACACGCATTCAATTCAATACTATATTTTATCAATATGTTTGATTCAAATAGCCTACTCAACTGAACTTGTGTAACAGCTGTTGGATGATGCGCACAGTTTTCCGGATAGTAGTCATATCGCGTTTAATAAGGTCATATTCAGGATGAGCAGTTTACTGTGTACCTTTGATATCCCACTCATGACTATCCCTGTACCATGAATAAACAGAATATTCCCCATTTAAGTGAATATGGGTTAAATGGAATAGTAACTGAAATATACACTCTGACTGTAGGCCTATAACCTCTCATGTAGCATAATATAAAATTAGCTCGTGCAGAATTATGTATTTATTGCAGTGAAATGATACAACAAATGTTAATTTTGTCTTGGGAACAGGAGTTGAGATTTTTGAGAGAAAACGCGAACCTCTGTGTAATTTGTTATCTTTGACACTGTTATGCAAGCAGACAGGACCAATCTAACCACTGTTATGCAAGCAGACAGGACCAATCTAACCACTGTTTTGGAGTTATTGCGTTTTCTTCCCGGGTCACTAAATGAAACAGACAACTTTACTGGTGTCCTGGGGCAACAAGTTATGACAGAAGAAAATCTGCATGTATCTAACTATAGTTGACCAACACATGTCGGAAATTATAAGACTATGGCCTACTAAATGTCAGAAATTATATGTGTAACAGTATAACTTTAAACCGTCCCCTCGCCCCGACACGGGCGCGAACCAGGGACCCTCTGCACACATCGACAACGGTCGCCCACGAAGCACGGTCGTTACCCATCGCTCCACAAAAGCCGCGGCCCTTGCAAAGCAAGGGGCAACACTACTTAAGTCTCAGAGCAAATGACGTAACTGATTGAAATGCTACTAGCGCGCACCCGCTAACTAGCTAGCCATTTCACATCCGTTACATATGCAGAAAGTTATTATGGAATTATGGTGGACTAAACTGCTCAGTTTTTGAAATGATTTGTTTGTCAATCAGATGAAAACATCTCAACACCCATGATATGCGAAACAGCCTCCGCGAAAAACAACAGTTAACTGAATAAGATGTTTACATGCCACAGTACACCGTGTCTAAAATCTGCATATCCCAGGCATTTTATCCGGGTTTCAGATAACCGGGATACAAGCTTTTTAGCGATATTATGTTTATATGCGGTCAACTCAAAAACAGAATACTTAATTATCCCGAATAATAACGGGATATTGGTGTACATGTAAACGTGGTCATTGACACTAAGTACCTAAAACGCCTATTGATTAGAGCTAGTAACTCCTGGTGGTGGTAGTTATAGGAACTTTGATGCTTACTAAACGTTAACACGCATCGCTTGCGGTACGGGTTTGAAAATATAAGGAACGTATCTTTTCATATAAGCTTGAAATAATTTTCATAAACACAAAAGGTTCATTTACACTCACACTTTTATATGGTTCCCGTAAGGCATGTTACAGGGCTTGTTTATGGAAAACAGACGGAAGACCGTCAACTATATGTGCTGATAGTCGGTGTAAACGGAAGACAGATGCTACAAATTATGTTTGTTGTTACTGTCGGCTGCAACTGTTAAAACCGGTTTAATCAGTGTACAGTAAGTGTTTATCTTGCATTTGTGAAATGTTACATGAATGGAGAATACAATCCTATTGCGCCATCTGTCGACGAGAATGCGAATGTAAAAGTGACAAATATATCTTGTATCAAGTAAAGACAACATGCTACAATGTAGCTTCATGCACAAAATAATTATATCATAAACCCTTGAGCAAGGAACTTAACTCTCCCAAGCGGTACAGCGGTCTAAGGCACTGCATCTCAGTGCTAGAGGCGTCACTACAGACCCTGGTTCATTTCCAGGCTGTATCACAACCGGCCGTGATTGGGAGACCCATAGGGCGGCGCACAATTGGCCAGGGTTTGTAGTGGGTTTGGCCAGCGTAGGCCGTCATTGTAAATACGAATTTGTTCTTAACTGACCTGCCTAGTTAAATAAAGGTTAAATAAATCAAATAAAATGATTGCTCCCGTAAGTCGCTCTGGATAAGAGCTTCTGCTAAATGACGAAAATGTAAATACACTCGAGGTAGGAAGCCTACATGCAAACCAATTGTTAACCTTTTGTATACATTTTCACAATAACTGAAACACCGTTGGTTTACTTTCTCACTTTCTATTCATTATAATGAAATATTAAGTCAGTAAACATGAGATTTTCAAAATGGGTATTATTGTTTGTTATCTATTAGCCTACAAATGAGTAGCCCAATGATTTCCAGATAAATAGACCGTTATGCAACGGTTTTCCCTTATGCAAAGCAGGCTCCCATGTGCCGTTAACGTTCAGATTCGTCCCTCGGAACAGAACGCACAAGAAGAAGAGATTCCGTTGGATTCCACCAACAAGACCCAACAACGACCAACAGGAATCCGCTGCCTCGCAGACGTCTACACCCACCTACTCTCTATATTTCTCTTTTATCACTCACCCTATCACTCTCTCCCTCATCCCTTCTTTCTATCACCTCTCCCCCCCTCTGTCTATCACCTCTCCCTCACAAACACACACACACACAGTAGGCCGAAGACTTTACAGGAAACAGATTTAATATTGAGCAACAACCAACCTCACCGTGATTGTCAAAGTAAGAGTCACTGAACATACAGCAGCATCCACAACCCACCACACCCATCAAACACACCAGGAAAACAATCTTGCAAAACGAGATCTTAAAACAAGTCAAGTTGGCAACATGGGAAGAAAGTCTTTGAAATGCCGCGTTCAAGACAACTCGGAAAAACAGCACGTCAGAGTTCAAATTTGCGTACGTTTTTTTACGTAGAGCTTCCAATTGGTTGATTATGATACTATCCACGTGGAACCAAAAATTGGACCACATTTTTCTACAACGAGTTTCTAAGTTGGAAATTTCAGAGTTTCCTATTTCTGATATATATATATATATATATATATATATATATATATATATATAATAAAATACAATTTGATACAAGTCACATTAGAATGCTCGTAAAAAAAACAAATATTCACAGAAAACAAAAACCCCATTAATATAGTAATCATTCATACACCTGTTCATCAATAGAAAAACCTCTTTCTATTATTTCAGTGTATATACTATATTGTACAGTTATAGAAAGTATGATATAATTCTGTGCCCATGCATAGATAGCCTTCTGGTTGTGTTTCCTTTATGAGTAGTCAGGCACTTATACAGTACACACACACACACACACTGGCCAAGAATCGAGTGCCGAATCACACTCCAAAAAACCACAAAGCCAACTTATAGAGAGAGAAAAAAAATGAAAACACCAGAACAAGTTCAAACACATTGATACGAAAGGATATTAACGTTTCTATACAACAAACACCAGTTATAGAAAACATATCAAAAACAACAGCATTATATAGTGGAGTGTATTCTAACCTGAGAATCAGTATGTAAATCCTATACATTCTTAGCCTGGTACCAGATCTGTGTATTTGTCTTGCCAATTCTATGGATATAGTCTTGTCAAACACCATAGAGATGGCTGTACAGCACAAACAGATCTAGGACCAGGCTATAGTGGAGTGGAGATGGCTATACAGTACAAACAGATCTGGGACCAGGCTATAGTGGAGTGGAGATGGCTATACAGTACAAACAGATCTGGGACCAGGCTATGGTGGAGTGGAGATGGCTATACAGTACAAACAGATCTGGGACCAGGCTATAGTGGAGTGGAGATGGCTGTACAGCACAAACATATCTGGGACCAGGCTAGAATAATCTCACTGTGCTTTTCCAGTATGCAAGTAGTAATCTCTTCTGTAGACGTTGGATCCCTTCCAAGTCCTATTGGATATGAATGTAAACGTGACTGGCGCTTTGTCTCACAATCTCTGTCTTTCAACAGTCGTTACAGTTGTATAAGACAGGTTTGGGGTCAATTCCATTTCAGTTCAGAATGTAAAACTAATTCCAATTGTTCCTCAAAAGCATTGAAGAGAATTGGAATTTCAGTCTATTCCTGAATTGACTGGAATTGAAAAGGAATTGAGGCCCAACCTTGGTATTGCACTAGATACAACATCGTATAGTAGTATAGTGTACAGTAGTTGTGCAAAAGATTTCCTATAGCCCACCATTTGGAACCTTCAGCAGTGTAAACCCAAAACAAACATTGGCTATTTTCCTCAATGAAATGCATAATAGTATTAAAACACACAGTATAAATTCATAGCAAAGTACATATTTAAATATATTAATCCCTTTACTGAATATATAGAGTTGTGTTTCTTTGTACAGATAATCTACATCGGGGAGGAGAGTTCCAGGTAAAAACCCAGAATAATCTCAAATTGGGCATAATCTCAATCCTAATCTCACAAGTTGATTCATATGCAAAATGGACGTTCCCTTAACGTTTCAGATTTACCTGACGACAGTTTTGACAAAGACAACAGTTATCCTATTCCTACCCTTCCTCTCTCCTTCCTCCTCTTCTTTCTACTGCACCCCCGACCCTGTAGTATCATCACTATCCTGATCATTCGAAAGCGGTGACCCAGGCATTGATTCCTCCCCCCCTGCCCCTCTCCCCCCTTTCAGCCCCTTCCCCCTCAGGAAGGCGGAGTTGGGGTGGAGGGCGTGGTAGTGTTTGAGCAGTGTATCCTGGGAAGGGGCGGTGTGGCCACACTCCTCACAGACGTAGAGTTTGTTGCGTCTCTCCTTATAGGCGTACTGCAGAGTCACACTGTGGATCTTCTTCATGTGAGACTCCAGAGAGCAGCGCTGGGTGAAGGCCTTGTCACAGAGAGAACACTTGTAGGGACGCACTCCTAGAGAGAGATAGAGAGAGAGAAGGATTAGAGATGGAGAGAGAGAAGGATTAGAGATGGAGAGAGAGAAGGATTAGAGATGGAGAGAGAGATGGGGTAGAGATGGAGAGAGAGAAGGGTTAGAGATGGAGAGAGAGATGGGTTAGAGATGGAGAGAGAGAAGGATTAGAGATGGAGAGAGAGATGGGGTAGAGATGGAGAGAGAGAAGGGTTAGAGATGGAGAGAGAGATGGGGTAGAGATGGAGAGAGAGAAGGGTTAGAGATGGAGAGAGAGATGGGTTAGAGATGGAGAGAGAGAAGGGTTAGAGATGGAGAGAGAGAAGGGTTAGAGATGGAGAGAGAGAAGGGTTAGAGATGGAGAGAGAGAAGGGTTAGAGATGGAGAGAGAGAAGGGTTAGAGATGGAGAGAGAGAGAAGGGTTAGAGATGGAGAGAGAGAGATGGGTTAGAGATGGAGAGAGAGATGGGTTAGAGATGGAGAGAGAGATGGGTTAGAGATGGAGAGAGAGAAGGGTTAGAGATGGAGGGAGAGCTGGGGTAGAGATGGAGAGAGAGATGGGTTAGAGATGGGGTAGAGATGGAGAGAGAGATGGAGGGAGAGAAGCGGGACGAGAAGAGATGGAGTAGCACTAGGTGGAGAAAGGGGGAGTGGAGTGTGGTGTGTGTGTGTGTGTGTGTGTGTGTCCTACCTGTGTGTGTTCTGACGTGTCTCTTCAGGTCGAAGGTGTCGTTGAATCCTTTACCACAGTGGTTACACAGGTGTTTCTTAGTATCACTGTGACACTTCAGGTGCCGGTTCAACATCCTCTGGTACTGGAACACCTTTTGGCACATCTGACGGGTTACACAGGAAGAGGAGAGAGAGAGATGGGTTACACAGGAAGAGGAGAGAGAGATGAGTTAGGGAGGAAGAGGAGAGAGAGATGGGTTACACAGGAAGAGGAGAGAGAGATGGGTTAGGGAGGAAGAGGAGAGAGAGATGGGTTACACAGGAAGAGGAGAGAGAGATGAGTTAGGGAGGAAGAGGAGAGAGAGACGGGTTACACAGGAAGAGGAGAGAGAGAGACGGGTTACACAGGAAGAGGAGAGAGAGACGGGTTACACAGGAAGAGGAGAGAGAGACGGGTTACACAGGAAGAGGAGAGAGAGACGGGTTACACAGGAAGAGGAGAGAGAGATGAGAGAGAGATGGGTTAGGGAGGAAGAGGAGAGAGAGATGGGTTACAGAGGAAGAGGAGAGAGAGATGGGTTACAGAGGAAGAGGAGAGAGAGATGAGTTAGGGAGGAAGAGGAGAGAGAGATGGGTTACAGAGGAAGAGGAGAGAGATGGGTTAGGGAGGAAGACATGGAGAGAGAAAGGGGTTACAGAGGAAGAGGAGAGAGATGGGTTAGGGAGGAAGACATGGAGAGAGAAAGGGGTTACAGAGGAAGAGGAGAGAGATGGGTTAGGGAGGAAGAGGAGAGAGAGATGGGTTACAGAGGAAGAGGAGAGAGAGATGGGTTACAGAGGAAGAGGAGAGAGAGATGAGTTAGGGAGGAAGAGGAGAGAGAGATGGGTTACAGAGGAAGAGGAGAGAGATGGGTTAGGGAGGAAGACATGGAGAGAGAAAGGGGTTACAGAGGAAGAGGAGAGAGATGGGTTAGGAAGGAAGACATGCAGAGAGAAAGGGGTTACAGAGGAAGAGGAGAGAGATGGGTTAGGGAGGAAGACATGGAGAGAGAAAGGGGTTACAGAGGAATAGAGGGATAGATTAGAGATGGAGGAAGATGAGTAAGGGGGATGGAGAGATGGTTACAGAGGAAGAGAGGGATGGATTAGAGATGGAGGAAGATGAGAAAGGGGGATGGAGAGAGAATGGGTTAGAAGGGAGAGGAGGATTGAGACAGGGAAGGAGAGAATGGGTTTGAAGGGAGAGGAGGGGTGAGACAGGGATGGAGAGAATGGGTTAGAAGGGAGAGGAGGATTGAGACAGGGATGGAGAGAATGGGTTTGCAGGGAGAGGAGGGGTGAGAGGGTCGTGACATACCTTGCACACGAACGACGCTTGGGCACCTGTCCCTGACATCGTTACTGTGGAGACCAGGGCAGTAGGGGACGTCGTCAAGGAAACAGGTGTGGTGGTGATTTCGGGGACGGAGGGCTGGGGAGGTATTGGAATCTCACTGGGTAGCTCACCTGTAGTCACCTATAGAAGAGACAGAGATAAAGAGAGAGAGATGGAGAGAATGGGATAAAGAGAGAGAGCGATGGAGAGAATGGGATAAAGAGAGAGAGAGATGGAGAGAATGGGATAAAGAGAGAGAGAAAGATGGAGAGAATGGGATAAAGAGGAATTGAGACGGATGGGGGAGAGAGAGAGAATAAAAAAGTTGGTAACAGGCGATAATTTGGGGGTCTTATATTCTCAGAAAACCAAACACGATTACATAAATAAAAATACATTAAACCCCCCCCCCCCCCCCCCCCCCCCCCATTATTCTCATAATGCCTCAGTCACTCACCTTGATTTTGGAGCGGACATAGGTGCTGCTCTGTGCCCTCCTCTTCACCTCTAACCCTGTGACCTCTAACCCCCGACCAGGGCTCTGGGGTCGACCCAGCACCGTGCACGAGGGCATCTCCGCTGTAGGGGTCATCACGCTACGCACTGAGTGTGACTGTGTGTATTTGGTGTATTCATAGTGCGTTGTCGTGGCGAGACAGGGGGCGGTCTCTGCTGGACTGGCTTCAGTTTCCTCCAATAAGGGCACGGGGAAGACAGACACTGAAACGGACAGAGAGAAAGGATACGATATAAGAATATATATATATAAGTTATAACCTAAGAATTGGATACATTATGGGCACAGTCACGCACACTAGAAAGACAGAGAGAAAAACGTCAAGATAAGAACGTGGGCGGTGTCTAATTGTCTGTTTAAAGTATGACAGAGAAGGATCATGTCACACACACAGTCTAGTTACCGTTGGACCAGTCTGACCAGCCAGTCCTGAGACACAGGTTGGTACTATACACTCCTTAAACACACACACACACACACACACACACACACACACACACACACACACACACACACACACACACACACACACACACACACACACACACACACACACACACACACACACACGCCTCCGCAGCCATATACAGCATATGTGTCTCACTGCTCTGTGTACACTTTTGTTTGTGTGTTTGTAGCAAAGGTTATCTATCCTATTCAACCGGTTACATACATCCCTATTAGAAACACAGAGAAATTGTAACGATTTACTAATGCCCATAGGCCCCAGATTCAAATGCTTTAGATACAAGTGCATCGGTCCTCGGGACACCCAAACTGATCCAAATAGCATATGCGTCGAGTCAGAAAATACGATTCAAACTCCCATCCCGAAAATAGCTCTCATCTTTTGTGACGACTAATTCAAGTTCATGTAACTGCGTTGACAGACATTGATCTATAGGTTATTTTATGTGCTCAACAACCCCAGGCAACATCAGTAGCCTAGTCAAACTGAGCATTGAGCTCAGCTTCGGATGCTGACCAATGAGAGGTAGACGGTCCTGTTCCTGATCGTGGCACCTTCCGCATTCAAAATGCTAAAAATGGCACCGCCTTATATTAGGCTTTATTAGTTGAGTGACAACCTATGTCATTTGCGAGGTAATTGTTATCAATGCAATGTTTAAAAATGGTATTTTACCAAGCGAACAGAGATAAACTCATTTGTCTATACCTCCTAAAACCTTAACAGACTTTACAATAGATTTTAATTTTGATTGTTCACCATCAGCAATAGTTTTGGTTGTTTTTTTGCTTTTAACAAATCAGTGTTTTTGGTTATTATTTTTTTTAGATATGAAACAATCAACTTTATCCTGCATAACGAGGAGGTGTACTGGTATGACCGAAGCCAGAGGACAAAATCTCTCAGTAAAAAACATTCACAACCATTTGAATTGTGAGATGAGGGTGAAATCCAAAATTGTGCTATCTATTAATTGGCTATGTCATAGGTAATTTGTAAACAATAAATATTTATACATTACTAGCTCAAACTCTTAATCTGCAAAAATTACTAGTCTAGTTAATTAGTGGGTGATAGTGATTTCAGAACCAAAGTGTGGGGACAAACACAGGCTATGTTGCACCCTCCTAATCTGATAGTGGTAGTGGGGTGGTAGATGGCTAATTCTCCCATATGGCCCTAATCTGAGAGTGGTAGATGGCTAATTCTCCCATATGGCCCTAATCTGAGAGTGGTAGATGGCTAATTCTCCTTTATGGCCCTAATCTGATAGTGGTAGATGGCTAATTCTCCCATATGACCCTAATCTGAGAGTGGTAGATGGCTAATTCTCCCATATGACCCTAATCTGAGAGTGGTAGATGGCTAATTCTCCTTTATGGCCCTAATCTGAGAGTGGTAGATGGCTAATTCTCCCATATGACCCTAATCTGAGAGTGGTAGATGGCTAATTCTCCCATATGACCCTAATCTGATAGTGGTAGATGGCTAATTCTCCCATATGACCCTAATCTGAGAGTGGTAGATGGCTAATTCTCCCTTATGGCCCTAATCTGAGAGTGGTAGATGGCTAATTCTCCTTTATGGCCCTAATCTGAGAGTGGTAGATGGCTAATTCTCCTTTATGGCCCTAATCTGATAGTGGTAGATGACTAATTCTCCTTTATGGCCCTAATCTGATAGTGGTAGATGACTAATTCTCCTTTATGGCCCTAATCTGATAGTGGTAGATGACTAATTCTCCTTTATGGCCCTAATCTGATAGTGGTAGATGACTAATTCTCCTTTATGGCCCTAATCTGATAGTGGTAGATGGCTAATTCTCCCTTATGGCCCTAATCTGATAGTGGTAGATGGCTAATGCTCCTTTATGGCCCTAATCTGATAGTGGTAGTGGAGTGGTAGATGGCTAATTGTCCTTTATGGCCCTAATCTGATAGTGGTAGTGGGGTGGTAGATGGCTAATTCTCCCTTATGGCCCTAATCTGATAGTGGTAGATGGCTAATTCTCCTTTATGGCCCTAATCTGATAGTGGTAGATGACTAATTCTCCTTTATGGCCCTAATCTGATAGTGGTAGTGGGGTGGTAGATGGCTAATTCTCCCTTATGGCCCTAATCTGATAGTGGTAGTGGGGTGGTAGATGGCTAATTCTCCCTTATGGCCCTAATCTGATAGTGGTAGATGGCTAATTCTCCTTTATGGCCCTAATCTGATAGTGGTAGTGGGGTGGTAGATGGCTAATTCTCCCTTATGGCCCTAATCTGATAGTGGTAGTGGGGTGGTAGATGGCTAATTCTCCTTTATGGCCCTAATCTGATAGTGGTAGATGACTAATTCTCCTTTATGGCCCTAATCTGATAGTGGTAGTGGGGTGGTAGATGGCTAATTCTCCTTTATGGCCCTAATCTAATAGTGGTAGATGGCTAATTCTTCCTTATGTTTGCTCAGGTGCCTACATAGTAAATACACACACACATACATAATTTACACAAGGCGCACATGTCAACTCAGACAGATTCATCAACAGCAGATTTGAATTTAGAATGGAAAATGAATGTGTTTCTACAACAAATGTTAGTGCATCAAATCATATCACATCCAACCGAATCGAATTGATTTGTTCTCTAATCAAACCGAATCGGTTCAAACTGCTACGTTCCCCAGCTAGAAAACAAAATAATGTTGCTCAAACAGAAGGGAGAACTAACAAAGTCACTGACAACCACCAAAACGAAACAGGTGGGGTTTTAGGGGGGGGGGGGGGGTTCTGAAAGACACTCATGAGGGATGACTAGGGATGTTCTCTGTTTAGTGTGTGAATTGGACCATTTTCCTGTCCTTCGAAGCATTCAACGACTACATTTGAGTGTCAGGGGAAATGGATGGGGTAAAAAGTACATTATTTTCTTTAGGAATGTTGTAGTGAATTAAAAGTTGTCCAAAATATAAATAGTAAAGTACAGATACCCCCAAAAAATCTACTCAAGTAGTTCTTCAAAGTATTTTTACTTAAGTACTTTACACCCCTGGCATTAACCCTCCACATCTCTCCAGACAACTGTAGCACTGGGCCAGCCACTCTTAAATATCACCTGGGCCAGCACAGGTGAAACACCTTTCGACTAACGAGATGGACAAGCTAACACAGACTAACGAGGTGACACCAATCGGTGTGCCCTACGTGCTAAAAGTCCAACCTCAAAACATAAATGTAAAAAATAAATAAACCTGTAACAAACTAAAAATGTATCGATAAGTATGGAATGGTCTTGAAAGTCAATGATGCACATCCTTAGTTACTCTTAATGATATTTGATCAGGGACGTTCCCATTTAAAGATCAGGGACGTTCCCATTTGACTACATTACAAACACCTAGAGCCAGTAATTGTTGAAGTGTGTGTGTGTGTTCTGTAAAATCAGTAGATTTGTATTTTTTACAACTAAAAAATATTTAACTAGGCAAGTCAGTTATTAAGAGGGAAAATCTTATTTACAATCACGGCCTACCCCAGCCTAACCCTAATGACGCTGGGCCAATTGTGCGCCAACCTATGGGACTCCCAATCACATCCAGATGTGATACGGCCTGGATTCGAACCAGGGACTGTAGAGACGCCTGAGATGCAATGGTTTAGACAGCTGCGCCACTCCGGAGCCCAATGAATAGTAGAGCACACAATGAATCTGTTGATTCATTAACAGGGCAGGAGACAATCGGATAACTCGCAAATCAGCATGCAAATTTATGAGAGCGAGAGCCATTGTTTTGTGTGGGTCATAACGGTATCCTTCCCGGTCGTCATATAGGAATAGGATTAAGTTGCGTTTAAAGTATCCGTTTCTTAATGGCTCAACTGAAGCCATATTTCACTTTAAATGATAACACACACACACACACTCACCCGATTAGACATGTTGGTGAGTTCATCTGGAGCTGTTTGCTGACCTCTCCCTTCTACACCAGCGCCGCGCGTCTCCAGGCGAACAATGACTGTCCATAAAACCAGATATTATACTGACGATTTTCGAAAACTTGGTTCAAACTCGTCTTTGAAAAACGAATTTATGCTATCTAACAGTCTGAAACCAACTGTTTTTTTTCTCAAGAAGTACATCGTTCAGGCCTACTGTAGACCTAATGTAATTATATAAACTGAAAAGAGTTTATTAAGAACCTCGCCTGCAGAGAGACAGAGAGAGTCAACAATAGATCGGACCGTAATGCTGTATAGTGTGTGGTGTTTGCTAAGGGTGTATAACCGTGTGTAGGGAGACGAAGGTAGTAGCCTAGCTGTAGTCCGTTACTTCACCCAGCATCTACTAGCCTAAACATTAACCAGAACACCGGGACGCACTCAAGGAATAATTATTCTAGCCACATTTGCACAGGCACTGTTATGCACTTGGGAAAAAAATATTTCCTGTTCTCTTTATTCATCGAAGCTACAAAGCTAAAATAATACAATAGCTACTAAGCCAAGACGTTTCATAGTTTGTCAACTCTATACTTATATAATTATCTTGCTCAGAATTATGGAGAGAAATGTGTAACCTAACCTATGCTAAACGCGTAATGGTGATAAACACCATGGGCGCATTGTTTGGACAGTGATCCCAGCTGTAGTTGGGGTGACAAGTCGAGGCGGTGGGGCCGGCAACTTCACATAGCTGGGTAATAACTAGGCTACTCGCGTTGTCACCTGGACGACTGCTGGGGTTTTGGCGCTTCACGCAATAACCTAAAGTTAAAATCTTTGGAGGTAAATAGCCTTGGTTTTAAAATGGTTTCATTAAAAACATATTATACTAATCAAATAATACACATGAGCAAAAACAACTTACTGAGAGGTTTGGTTTGTTTGTTATTCAAACCGTTTTTAATGTTTAAAAAAATAAATATTAGTTCAGGAAGTGAATTCTAATCTAACGGTCAGTTTCAGTACCATGGACTTTTAAAGGATGTAAAAGGTAATGATTAAAAGTTAACGGTGGTGGGGGAAGGGGGTCTCTCTCACACACACACACACACACACACAGGGGGAGGTAGGGGTAGGGAGTGGCGGACTAACCCGTTAGGTTCAGTTATCTGATACCACAGCCCCTAACAATAAAACACCCCAGCGGCACAATGGCGATTGTCCTCAAGATCGCGAAAGACGTTGAATTTGCATGGAGGACATGCAATAGATGTGGCTTGTTTGTCACAAAACAGCATCAAAGGCTGAATCGGAGGTAAAACCTTCCTCAAAAACAGTGGCAAGTATTCGGCTACTGTGCAGACTATGACTAAATAAATATAATTACTTTTTAGACTGCATGGCAAACAGTTACATCTGCCTATCTGTTCTAGCCTACACAGTAGGACTACATCTGTAATATATTATTGCAAATCAAGATCCACTTGAAGGGGTATAGGCTGCCTATAGGCCAACCAAGGCACAGTCAAGATATGACAGGCCGTATGTAGTATGGGTGAGGTAGATTGGGGCAGTGTTGCAACCGTTTTCACACCCTCGCCAACAAGGAAACGACTCGGGTCTGAAGGTCGGACAGAAGGAGGTGTAACGGTGCCGTGGTTATCTTTGTGGCTCAAAATGGGAACAATGACACGCTATAGTTGGGCCTTGCCCACTGCAAGGCAATGTGACAACACTGAAACACATTAGCCTACCGTAGACAGAAAAAGTTAAATACAATCACAAAGTAAGTTGTTAAAAGTTCTCTTAGCCCATGATTTATCCTGGAATATGGCCTACAATGACATTGTAAAAAATAAAATAAAAAGTTGCCAAAACTTCCCAACCCGATAGCCTACCGTTACAGAATGCAGTCTACTCTTTTGGATACATAATTGTAACAGTTTAAGATTGTGAGTTTTTTTTTAAACCGTTTCAATGTATCATGAATTATAGCCTAACAATTATTGAATAATGTCACGGAACGCTGATTTCCCGTTATTTTATTCTGTGCTGCTGCCCGTGCTCCACCGAAACAAAATGGTTCATTAACGGAACACCATCCTCGAGCTCTCTCACCTGGTATATATACGTCCCCGCGCTCGTCGTCTGGCAGCTCGCTCCAGTTCCGCTTATAGGGCGAGTATCTCGCCTTCTTTACCAGGAAGGCTCGCGGCATGGTCGTTTTTTTTACGGTTAAACTGTCCTCTTCGGTCAAGTTTCTGTAGAATCAATACGCTCCAGGTAAACTGGTGAAAAAAGTACTTCAAAAATATACCTTCCCCTCGTGAAAGAAACAAAACGGGAAGGATCGTTCCCCTCTCTTTCTTCCCGCAGTCGTCCCTCCTTTCTGTTCTCCACCTCTACAACAAACTTTGTACCTCCGCAGTTTCAGTCTTCTATCCCGTTTTTCTTCTCTGTGCGTGTCCGTTCTTTTTCACCCCAAGCCCACACACTCCACAAAAACAGCAATGACGTCGCTACAGGTGAGTTAGCTTGTTCAGGTGTCCCCGTACTTGAAGGTTACGTTCTGTCCTCGACTTAAAGTAACGGGAGTTTGTCAGGTAGAAGGCTGATATTCCGATTCAGCGCCACGCAATACGGTGAATTCAGAGGTTGGTCCATGCACGACACAGGTAGGCTAGTCCTTTCCTTTATTCAGGAAGCACAGGTACCAGCGCGCATGCGCCACAGACATAACGGTGACAAACCAAACCTGGGTTAGGCTACTACCTGTTCGACCGGTTTCTTTTTTTTCACTCACTCCCTCTTTCTCCATTCAGCTTCGCGGTGGGAAGGAGAAGAAGGGGTAGAAAATAAATTGGAAAATGGAGGGGGTAGGTAGGTTAGAGAACGATAGAGAATGACATGAGAGAAATAGTTGGTGGGTTTTTGGGTAGTGATGCACAGGTAACACCAATAGTGAGAGGCAGTAGACTATTAGCTATTGTTTTATTATTGTGTGTGTGTGTGTGTGTGTGTGTGTGTGTGTGTGTGTGTGTGTGTGTGTGTGTGTGTGTGTGTGTGTGTGTGTGTGTGTGTGTGTGTGTGTGTGTGTGTGTGTGTGAGTCTCATATATATCTCAAGCACAGAAGGCCACAGCCAACAGAGGCTGCACATTGACAGGCTCTTACCAACATAAATAATGGGCATTGGAACTACAACGGAAACTTCCGTATCATTTGATTATTATAATACATGTATCCTACACCTTACCCTCAGGAGGACAAGATTATAAAATCTCTGTAATCTCTGTCGGGTATATAGTAAAGACCATTAATCACCCTCAAATGTGTGTTGTCCTGCCCTCTCTCCTACTGTGTGTTTACAGACCCCCACTGTTAACCATTATCCCCTTGTCTCTCTGATTTGTTCCCCTCCCCAGGTCACCCTCTACCCCCACCCCCGTCCACTCAAGCCCCTACAAGACACCTCTAGCCCTTGACCCCCCTGAAACACCTGAAACCAAAACACAGAGAGAGAGAGAGCAAAATAGAACATGAAAGGGGCGATTTAAAGAACGAAAATAGTGTTTGTTTGTAATTTCTTCATTGATAATTAAACGATAGCTATAGTTTCAGTATGGGGGAGGTAGAGTGAGGGAGGAATAGAGAGGGGATAACAGAGGGAGGGATAGAGAAGGAAAGAGAGTGAGAGAAGGAAGAGAAAGAGGGTGTGTGGAGATATAGAATGAAAGGTATGCTGCCTGGGCTGTTGGAGTGGTTTCTACCTCCCACACCCCCCCCCCCCCCCCGTCTCTCTTGCTTCTCTCCTCCTTCCTTCTCTCCCTCCATCCGTACCTGTTACTCTCCTCCTGCTCTTTCTCCCTCCATCCGTACCTTCTCTCTCTGTCCATCCGTAGCTTCTCTCTCTCTTTCCATCTGTACCTTCTCTCTCTCTGTCCATCCATACCTTCTCTCTCTCTGTCCATCTGTACCTTCTCTCTCCGTCCATCCGTACCTTCTCTCTCTCCGTTCATCCGTACCTTCTCTCTCTCCGTCCATCCGTACCTTCTCTCTCTCCGTCCATCTGTACCTTCTCTCTCTCCGTCCATCCGTACCTTCTCTCTCTCCGTCCATCTGTACCTTCTCTCTCTCTGTCCATCCGTACCTTCTCTCTCTCCGTCCATCTGTACCTTCTCTCTCTCTCCGTCCATCTGTACCTTCTCTCTCCGTCCATCCGTACCTTCTCTCTCTCCGTCCATCTGTACCTTCTCTCTCTCTGTCCATCCGTACCTTCTCCCTCTCCGTCCATCCGTACCTTCTCTCTCTCCGCCCATCTGTACCTTCTCTCTCTCCGTTCATCCGTAACTTCTCTCTCTCCGTTCATCCGTACCTTCTCTCTCTCCGTCCATCCGTACCTTCTCTCTCTCCGTCCATCTGTACCTTCTCTCTCTCCGTCCATCTGTACCTTCTCTCTCCGTCCATCCGTACCTTCTCTCTCTCCGTCCATCTGTACCTTCTCTCTCTCTGTCCATCCGTACCTTCTCTCTCTCCGTCCATCCGTACCTTCTCTCTCTCCGTCCATCTGTACCTTCTCTCTCCGTCCATCCGTACCTTCTCTCTCTCCGTCCATCCGTACCTTCTCTCTCTCCGTCCATCCGTACCTTCTCTCTCTCCGTCCATCCGTACCTTCTCTCTCTCCGTCCATCTGTACCTTCTCTCTCCGTCCATCCGTACCTTCTCTCTCTCCGTCCATCTGTACCTTCTCTCTCCGTCCATCCGTACCTTCTCTCTCTCCGTCCATCCGTACCTTCTCTCTCTCCGTACATCCGTACCTTCTCTCTCTCCGTCCATCCGTACCTTCTCACTCTCCGTCCATCCGTACCTTCTCTCTCTCCGTCCATCCGTACCTTCTCTCTCTCCGTCCATCTGTACCTTCTCTCTCTCCGTCCATCCGTACCTTCTCTCTCTCCGTCCATCCGTACCTTCTCTCTCTCCTTCCATCCGTAACTTCTCTCTCTCCGTCCATCCGTACCTTCTCTCTCTCCGTCCATCTGTACCTTCTCTCTCTCCGTCCATCCGTACCTTCTCTCTCTCCGTCCATCTGTACCTTCTCTCTCTCCCTCCATCCGTACCTTCTCTCTCTTCGTCCATCTGTACCTTCTCTCTCCCTCCATCCGTATCTTCTCTCTCTCCGTCCATCTGTACCTTCTCTTTCCGTCCATCCGTACCTTCTCTCTCTCCGTCCATCCGTACCTTCTCTCTCTCCGTCCATCTGTACCTTCTCTCTCTCCCTCCATCCGTACATTCTCTCTCTCCGTCCATCCGTACCTTCTCTCTCTCTGTCCATCCGTACCTTCTCTCTCTCCGTCCATCCGTACCTTCTCTCTCTCCGTCCATCCGTACCTTCTCTCTCTCCGTCTATCCGTACCTTCTCTCTCTCCGTCCATCCGTACCTTCTCTCTCTCCGTCCATCCGTACCTTCTCTCTCTCCGTCCATCCGTACCTTCTCTCTCTCCGTCCATCCGTACCTTCTCTCTCTCCGTCCATCCGTAGCTTCTCTCTCTCCGTCCATCCGTACCTTCTCTCTCTCCGCCCATCCGTACCTTCTCTCTCTCCGCCCATCCGTACCTTCTCTCTCTCCGTCCATCTGTACCTTCTCTCTCTCCGTCCATCTGTACCTTCTCTCTCTCCGTCTATCCGTACCTTCTCTCTCTCCGTCCATCCGTACCTTCTCTCTCTCTGTCCATCCGTACCTTCTCTCTCTCCGTCTATCCGTACCTTCTCTCTCTCCGTCCATCCGTACCTTCTCTCTCTCTCTGTCCATCCGTACCTTCTCTCTCTCTGTCTATCTGTACCTTCTCTCTCTCCGTCCATCCGTACCTGTTACTCTTCTCCTTCCTGCTTGTTTTCTGGAGCTCTGCCAAGGCTTTTGTTTACAATGTAAAGATTGACAGTTTATCATATCTTAATCCTAACTCTTTTTACACTACCGTTCAAAAGTTTGGGGTCACTTAGAAATGTCCTTGTTTTTGAAAGAAAAGCAAACATTTTTTGTCTATTAAAATGACATAAAATTGATCAGAAATACAGTGTAGACATTGTTAATGTTGAAAATGGCAGATTTAAAAAAATTGAATACCTACATAGGCATACAGAGGCCAATTATCAGCAACCATCACTCCTGTGTTCCAATGGCATGTTGTGTTAGCTAATCCAAGTTTATCATTTTAAAAGGCTAATTGATCATTAGAAAACCCCTTTTGCAATTATGTTAGCACAGCTGAAAACTGTTGTGCTGATTAAAGAAGCAATAACACTGGCCTTCTTTAGACTAGTTGAGTATCTGGAGCATCAGCATTTGTGGGTTCGATTACACGCTCAAAATGGCCAGAAACGAATACTTTCTTCTGAAACTCATCAGTTTATACTTGTTCTGAGAAATGAAGGCTGTTCCATGCGAGAAATTGCCAAGAAACTGAAGATCTCGTACAATGCTGTGTACTACTCCCTTCACAGAACAGCGCAAACTGGCTCTAACCAGAATAGAAAGAGGAGTGGGAGGCCCCGGTGCACAACTGAGCAAGAGGACGAGTACATTAGAGTGTCTAGTTTGAGAAACAGACGCCTCACAAGTTCTCAACTGGCAGCTTCATTAAATAGTACCCGCAAAACACCAGTCTCAACGTTAACAGTGAAGAGGCGACTCTGGGATGCTGGCCTTCTAGGCAGAGTTGCAAAGAAAAAGACATATCTCAGACTGGCCAATAAAAAGAAAAGATTTAACTGCAAAAGAACACAGACACTGGAGAGAGGAAGATTGGAAAAAAGTGTTATGAACAGAAAAATCTAAGTTTGAGGTGTTCGGATCACAAAGAAGAACATTCGTGAGACGCAGAAAAAATGAAAAGATGCTGGAGGAGTGAACCATCTGTCAGGCATGGTGGAGGCAATGTGATAGTCTGGGGGTGCTTTGGTGGTGGTAAAGTGGGAGATTTGTACATGATTAAAGGGAACTTGAAGATGGAAGGCTATCACTCCATTATGCAACGCCATGCCATACCCTGTGGACGGCGCTTAATTGGAGCCAACTTCCTCCTACAACAGGACAACGACCCAAAGCACAGCTCCAAACTATGCAAGAACTATTTAGGGAAGAAGCAGTCAACTGGTATTCTGTCTATAATGGAGTAGCCAGCACAGTCACCGGATCTCAACCCTATTGAGCTGTTATGGGAGCAGCTTGACCGTACGGAACCGAATGGTAAGAAGTGCCCATCAAGCCAATCCAACTTGTGGGAGGTGCTTCAGGAAGCACGGGGTGAAATCTCTTCAGATTACCTCAACAAATTGACAACTAGAATGCCAAAGGTCTGCAGGGCTGTAATTGCTGCAAATGGAGGAGGATTCTTTGACGAAAGCAAAGTTTGAAGGACACAATTATTATTTCAATTAAAAATCATTATTTATAACCTTGTCAACATCTTGACTATATTTCCGATTCATTTTGCAACTCATTTCATGTCTGTTTTCATGGAAAACAAGGACATTTCTTAGTGAGCCCAAACTTTTGAACAGTAGTGTACATTTTAATTTACAGGAATAATGTTCACTGTATTCTTTACAGGTGCAGGCAGTAAAACAAGTCATTTTTAAAAACATTTACCGTGGTACATGTCTGTGACAACCTATCGCTATAGGAGACGATGGCGCACAAATAGTTCCACCCAAAACCGCACCACGACCTACCTTTTTAGTACCTGCAACTGTTTACTGTATGTGTATAAATTAAAATCAGTCACCTTTATTAGCCAAATACTTTTACAGTGTACTTTTTTCCTCACCAATCTATACACAATACCCCATAATGACATCACAATACCCCATAATGACATCACAATACCCCATAATGACATCACAATACCAATAATGACATCACAATACCCCATAATGACATCACAATACCACATTATGACAAAAATCGAAAACAGGTTTTTAGACATTTTCTAAAATGTCTTAAAACAAAAAACTGAAATACCTTATTTACATAAGTATTCAGACCCTTTGCTATGAGACTCGAAATTGAGCTGAGGTGCATCCTGTTTCCATTGATCATCCTTGAGATGTTTCTACAACTTTATTGGAGTCCACCTGTGGTAAATTCAATTGATTAGACATGATTGGAAAGGCACACACCTGTCTATATAAGGTTCCACAGTTGACAGTGTACGTCAGAGGAAAAACCAAGCCATGAGGTCGAAGGAATTATCTGTAGAGCTCCGAGATAGGATTGTGTCGAGGCACAGATCTGGGGAAGGGCACCAAAAAATGTCTGCAGCATTGAAGGTCCATCATTCTTGAATGGAAGAAGTTTGGAACCACCAAGACTCTTCCTAGAGCTGGCCACCGGCCAAACTGAGCATTCAGGGGAGAAGGGCCATGGTCAGGGAGGTGACCAAGAACCCGATGTTCACTCTGACAGAGCTCCAGAGTTCCTCTGTGGAGATGGGAGAACCTTCCAGAAGGACAACCATCTCTGCAGCACTCCACCAATCAGGCCTTTATGATAGAGGGGCCAGACAGAAGCCACTCCTCAGTAAAAGGCACATGACAGCCAGCTTAGAGTTTGTCAAAAGGCACCTAAAGGACTCTCAGACCATGAGAAACAAGATTCTCTGGTCTGGTGAAACCAAGATTGAACTCTTTGGCCTGAATGCCAAGTGTCACGTCTGGGGCCTGGACTTGAACCCGATCGAGCATCTCTGGAGAGACCAGAAAATAGCTGTGCAACAACGCTCCCCATTCAACCTGACAGAGCTTGAGAGGATCTGCAGAGAAGAATGGGTCTGAATACTTTTGTGATATTATGAATTAGCAAAAATGTAAAAAATAATAATACAAAAAAAACAGTTTTTGCTTTGCCATTATGGGGTATTGTGATGTCATTATGGGGTATTGTGATGTCATTATGGGGTATTGTGTGTAGATTGATGAGGGAAAAAAACAATTAATACATTTTAGAATAAGGATGTAACGTAACAAAATGTGGAAAAAGTCAA
>NC_074675.1:52404371-52436871 GCF_029448725.1 Salvelinus fontinalis
AGGTGTACTGCTCCACCCCTCACAGGTAGCTTGCTAAAAGGCCAGGCAAATAGATTGGTATGCAATGTGGTTTAACCTCATTGCAAAGAGATGCGTGGAGAGAGGGAGAGAGAGAGAGAGAGAAAGGGAGAGAGAGAGGGAGAGAGAGAGGTTTACAATAAAGGTAGGGAGGAATTACACAAGGAGGGAGAAAAAGATGTGAAGAAAAGAGAAAATGCTCAAAACTAAGAGAAGGGGAGAGAGAGAACGAGAGAGAGAGAGAGAGAGACTATTGACTGTTACCATTTTATTGATAATATTTTTAATTTTGTATTATTATTTACTGCCATTCTATATTATTATTTGTCATTGTTTATAATTGTATTACAATGTATATTGTATACATTGTTGCTTTGGCAATATTGACACAATGTTTTTCATGCCAATAAAGCAGCTTGAATTTGAATTTGAGAGAGAGAGAGAGAGATAGAGATATGACCTCCAGCAGGCCACAAATGTGCATGTGTCTGCTCAAACGGTCAGAAACAGACTCCATGAGGGTGGTATGAGGGCCCGACGTCCACAGTTGGGGGTTGTGCTTACAGCAGGTCATTTTGCAGGGCTCTGGCAGTGCACCTCCATGCACAAAGGCGGAGGTAGCGGTCCTGCTGCTGGGTTGTTGCCCTCCTACGGCCTCCTCCACGTCTCCTGATGTACTGGCCTGTCTCCTGGTAGCGCCTGCATGCTCTGGACACTACGCTGACAGACACAGCAAACCTTTTTGCCACAGTTCGCATTGATGTGCCATCCTGGATGAACTGCACTACCTGAGCCACTTGTGTGGGTTGTAGACTCCGTCTCATGCTACCACTAGAGTGAGAGCACCGCCAGCATTCAAAAGTGACCAAAACATCAGCCAGGAAGCATAGGAACTGAGAAGTGGTCTGTGGTCACCACCTGCAGAATCACTCCTGTTTTGGGGGGTGTCTTGCTAATTGCCTATAATTTCCACTTTTTGTCTATTCCATTTGTACAACAGCATGTGAAATTTATTGTCAATCAGTGTTGCTTCCTAAGTGGACAGTTTGATTTCAGAGAAGTGTGATTGACTTGGAGTTACATTGTGTTGTTTAAGTGTTCCCTTTATTTTTTTGAGCAGTGTACTTATTTGAAGGTTGTACTGATTATAATGAGCTAATGCTAAGCTATTTGCCGGGGTATGTGTGGCACCACGTTTGTTGACGTTTTACAATGCATTCTGGGTGTCACGTAAACATTTGTCAGACCAAATATGTTATAACAAAATGAGGTGAAGGAATGGTTCACTCATTTTTCGACTAAACTTCCCGGAAGTGAATGATCGTAGACAGCACACCTCCTTCAACATGCGTACTGAAAACAGACCAAACTCATCTGGTTTCTTCTTATCTTCGGTTGACTCAAAAACAAACACGAAGGTGTGCACAAACTACCCATCGTCAGATTACTATTGTGGTTTCTGTCAGCTGAGAGAGTTAGCTAAATATGACCGCTTGTGTTACATCAATGTTTCCTCATTTAGCGACAGGACTAATGTAGCCTACATTTTCCGGGTTTGGATGATTGTGTTACGCTGTCGCTACTTCTGTGAATGTTTGAACATTCCATTTAAAAATAAACTGGTTACATCCAGGACAACTTTTTTAAGGAATGTGTTTGTGCAAAAGGTTTCTGTGAAAAAAACAACATTGCTCAAACGCTGCGTCAATCGAAACTGGACGTTCTAAATAAGCGTTCTAATCACACCGGTTTGAGCGTACGCTGCAGGGACCACTGTAGAATGATCACACCCGTTTGTTGGTACGTGTCAAAAGGTTAATATGGGTCTATAATATGGGTCTTTAGTATGGGTCTTTAATATGGGTCTTTAATATGGGGGATGAATATGGGTCTTTAATATGGGGGATGAATATGGGTCTTTAATATGGGGGATGAATATGGCTCTTTAATATGGGGGATGAATATGGCTCTTTAATATGGGTCTATAATATGGGTCTGTAATATGGATCTATAATATGGGTCTTTAGTATGGGTCTTTAATATGGGTCTTTAATATGGGGGATGAATATGGCTCTTTAATATGGGTCTTTAATATGGGTCTTTAATATGGGTCTTTAATATGGGGGATGAATATGGGTCTTTAATATGGGGGATGAATATGGGTCTTTAATATGGGGGATGAATATGGCTCTTTAATATGGGGGATGAATATGGCTCTTTAATATGGGTCTATAATATGGGTCTGTAATATGGATCTATAATATGGGTCTTTAATATGGGGGATGAATATGGCTCTTTAATATGGGTCTATAATATGGGTCTGTAATATGGATCTATAATATGGGTCTTTAATATGGGTCTTTAATATGGGGGATGAATATGGCTCTTTAATATGGGTCTATAATATGGGTCTGTAATATGGATCTATAATATGGGTCTTTAATATGGGTCTATAATATGGCTCTTTAATATGGATCTATAATATGGATCTATAATATGGATCTGTAATATGGGTCTGTAATATGGGTCTATAATATGGGGTATGAATCAATGTGTCACGTTCCTGACCTGTTTTCTGTTGTTTTTGTATGTGTTTAGTTGGTCAGGGCGTGAGTTGGGGTGGGCATTCTATGTTATGTGTTTCTATTTTGGGTTAAATGTGTTGCCTCATATGGTTCTCAATTAGAGGCAGGTGTTTGACGTTTCCTCTGATTGAGAACCATATTAAGGTAGGCTGTTCTCACTGTTTGTTTGTGGGTGATTGTTCCTGTGTCTGTGTTCGTTGCACCTCACGGGACTGTTTCGTGTTTTCATTCGTTTGCTTAGTCTTTCCTGTTAGTGCGTTCTTCGTTATATGTCGTTCTCATGTTCAGGTCAGTCTACGTCGTTTGTTTGTTATTTTTGTAACTATCAAGTGTAGTTCGTGTCAGTGTTCGTCTTATCAAATAAATTCAGTATGTCTACATTCAACGCTGCATTTTGGTCCGACCCTTACTCCTCCTCCTCGTCCGAGGAGGAGAACGACTTAGACAGCCGTTACACAATGTGGAAAAAAGATAGAAGTGACAGTTTATTTGTTTCTTCTTGTCACACAGAAGCATTCCTCACACACTCAGTGTGTGTGGTTGGTTGCTAGTGTTATTTTAAGATTAGTTTGTCCCCACCTTAGTCTTGGAATCTCAGTGGTTCAGTCAGTTATCCATTGATACCTGTTGGTCTAGTTCCTGGCAGCGAGGTGACAAAGGGAGATTCTCATTTTGGCAAAAGACCGCAATCTCTCCTCCGTCCTCTCTACTCTGTGACCCGGAAACCGATAAGTGGTTGAGGAGTGTGTCAATTCGTTAGTAGGCGAACAGAAGAGTCCTCCCTTCTTCGCTAGCCTCCTTTCCTCGAGGATAGTCACATGTATCCTACTAGAGTCAGCTGTTGTTTTGTCAGAGGAGAAAAAACATGCAGACATTAAAAAAAAACAATATGCTACTTATCGTTTTATCTAGAAAATGTCTGCCACAACTATCTACATTTGTTTTTAATCATGTTCCACATTTATTTTGGGATCCACCCCTGTGAACATAATTTGCCCTGATGACGTGCGAGTGGAGGAGAAAGTCAAGGGTTCTGAATACTCTCTGAATGCATTGTACATGTACAGGAAATGTATTTGGTAATCTTTATATACTGTGTCTCGTTTCAATCAAGAGCATTTCTCTCCACGTTCACTCTCCTTGATTAACTTTGACCTTTTTTAAAAAATTACGCAGGACCGAGGATGCAGGAGAGAGAACGCAGGAGAGAGGGGAGAGGAGCGAGGACGCAGGAGAGAGGTGCGAGGACGCAGGAGCGAGGATGCAGGAGAGAGGACAGAGGAGAGAGGATGCAGGAGAGAGGGGAGAGGAGCGAGGACGCAGGAGAGAGGTGCGAGGACGCAGGAGCGAGGACGCAGGAGAGAGGAAGCAGGAGAGAGGAGCGAGGATGCAGGAGAGAGGAGCGAGGACGCATGAGAGAGGACGCAGGAGCAAGGACAGAGGAGAGAGGATGCAGGAGAGAGGGGAGAGGACGCAGGAGAGAGGTCGCAAGAGAGAGGAGTGAGCACGCAGGAGCGAGGACGCAGGAGCGAGGACGCAGGAGAGAGGACGCAGGAGAGCGGACGCAGGTGGTGAGCAAATCGAATTGATAAAAGGCCAAAATTACAGTATGTGTCAAATCAAATTGTATTTGTCACATGCCTCGTAAACAACGGGTGTAGACTAACAGTGAAATGTTTACTTACAGGCCCTTCCCAACAAAGCAGAGAGAAAAATATATAAAAAGTTATAACACAAGGAATTATTACACCATGAGTAATGATATACACAAGGTATACACTGTATACACAAGGTACCAGTACTGAGTCGATGTGCAGGGGTACGAGGTCAATTAGGTAGATATGTACATATAGGTAGAGGTAAAGTGACTAGGCAACAGATTAGATAGTAAACAGTAGCAGCAGCGTATGTGATGAGTCACAAGAGTTAATGCAAAAAGGGTCAACGCAGATAGTTCGGGTAGCTATTTGCTTAACTATTTAATAGTGTAGAAACTGTTCAGGGGCCTGTTGATTGCAGACAGGTTCATCGGCACTGCTTGCCGTGTGGTAGCAGAAAGAACAGTCCATGACTTGGGTGGCTAGGGCCTTCCTCTGACACCGCCTGGTATAGAGTTCCTGGATGGCAGGAAACTCAGCCCCAGTTATGTACTGGGCCATATGCACTACCCTCTGTAGCGCCTTGCGGTCGGATGCCGAGCAGTTGCCATACCAAGCGGTGATGGAGCCAGTCAAGATGCTCTCAATGGTGCAGCTGTGCGGAGGATCTGAGGGCCCATGCCAAATCTTTTCAGCCTCCTGAGGGGGAAGAGGCTTTGTCGTGCCCTCTACACGACTGTGTTGGTGTGTGTGGACCATGTTCATGTCTTAGTGATGTGGACACCGAGGAACTTGAAGCTCTTGACCCGCTCCACTACAGCCCCGTTGATGTGCTCCTCCCTACGTTTCCTGTAGTCCACCATCAGCTCCTTTGTCTTGCTGACGTTGAAGGAGAGGTTGTTTCCCTGGCACCACACTGCCAGATCACAGATTTCCTTTCTATAGGTGGTCTCATCGTCATTGGCGATCAGGCCTACCACCGTCATGTCATCAGTTAACTTAATGATGGTGTTAGAGTCGTGCGCGACCACACAGTTGTGGGTGAACAGGGAGTACAGGAGGGGACTAAACACACACCCCTGAAGGACCACTGTCTTGAGGATCAGCGTGGCGGATGTGTTGTTGCCTCGCCACCTGGGGGGCGGCCGGTCAGGAAGTCCAGAATCCAGTTGCAGACGGAGGGGTTCAGTCCCAGGGTCCTTAGCGTAGTGATGAGCTTTGAGGGCACTATGTTGTTGTACGATGACGTCACGGCTGTCTTCCTCTTCTTCCTCTGAAGTGTTGTAACAAGGATCAGACCAATACGCAGCGTGGTAGGTGTCCATGTTTTAATATAGAAAACTGAACATGAACACAAATACAAAAAAATAAATAAACGTGAACAAACCGAAACAGTCCCGTGTGGCACAAACACTGACACAGGAAACAATCACCCACAAAATACCCAAAGAACATGGCTGCCTAAATATGGTTCCCAATCAGAGACAACGATAAACACCTGCCTCTAATTGAGAACCAATCTAGGCAACCATAGACTTACATAAACACCTATAATGAACACGACCCCATAACTCTACAAAAAAACCATAGACAGTTCAAACACCCTAGACGAGACAAAAACACACAAACTACCCTTGTCACACCCTGACCTAACCAAAATAATAAAGAGAACAAAGATAACTAAGGCCAGGGCGTGACAGATGAGCTGTAGTCAATTAACTTCTCTGCGCTACGGATCCCTTTTACGGGATCATTTTCCTAAACAACCGCTGAATTGCAGGGCGCAAAATATTACTAAAAATATTTATAATCATGCAATCACAAGTGAAATATACCAAAACACAGCTTAGCTTGTTGTTAATCCACCTATCGTGTCAGATTTTGAAAATATGCTTTACAGAGAAAGAAATCCAAGCTTTTGTGAGTGTATCAATCAATGCTAGAACAGCTAGCCCCAAATTAGCATGGTCACAAAAGTCAGAAAAGCAATAAAATGAATCGCTTACCTTTGATAATCTTCGGATGTTTGCACTCACGAGACTCCCAGTTACACAATAAATGTTATTTTTGTTCGATAAATATTACTTTTATAACAAAAAAACGCCATTTGGGTTGCGCGTTATGTTCAGAAAACTACAGCCTCGTTCCGGTCCTGAAAGGCAGAAGAAAATTCCCAAACGTATCAGATTCAAAAATATTACAAAAAATATTTATAATCATGCAATCACAAGTGAAATATACCAAAACACATCTTAGCTTGTTGTTAATCCACCTATCGTGTCAGATTTTGAAAATATGCTTTGCAACGAAAGCAATCTAAGCTTTTGTGAGTGTATCAATCAATGCTAGAACAGTTAGCCTTATATTAGCTTGGTTAGCTTGGTCACGAAAGTCAGAAAAGCAATAAAATTAATCGCTTACCTTTGATAATCTTCGGATGTTTCCACTAACGAGACTCCCAGTTACACAACAAATGTTATTTTTGTTCGATAAATATTACTTTTATAACAAAAAACGCCATTCGGGTTGCGCGTTATGTTCAGAAAACCAAATCCTCGTTCCGTTCGATGAAAATTCCAAAAAGTATCCGTAATAGTTGTGGAAACATGTCAAATGTTTTTTATAATCAATTCTCAGGTTGTTTTTAACAAACATAATCGATAATATTTCAACCGGATCGTAACCTATTCAATAAAAAATTGAGAAAATGGAGAAAATGGAGAGCTACCCCACTCGCGCGCAGGAAATATTCAGAGGACACCTGACTACTTTTGAAAAATCTCGCTAATTTTTCAAAATAAAAGCCTGAAACTATGTCTAAAGCCTGGTCACAGCCTGAGGAAGCCATTGGAAAAGGAATCTGGCTGATACCCCTTTAAATGGAAGAAAGACGGGCCAGGGAACACAGATTTAAAAAAAAATTATATCACTTCCGGGCTAGATTTTCTCAGGTTTTCGCCTGCAGAATCAGTTTTGTTAAACTCACAGACAATATTTTGACAGTTTTGGAAACTTCGGAGTGTTTTCTATGCTAATCTGTAAATTATATGCATATTCTACGATCTGGACCTGAGAAATAGTCCGTTTACCTTGGGAACGTTATTTAAAAATAAAAAAAATCTGACCCCTTAGCGTCAAGAGGTTAACAGTATTCTCACATAGCTGTTCCTCTTGTCCATGTGGAAAAGAGCAGTGTGGAGTGCAATAGAGACTGCGTCATCTGTGTATCTGTTGGGGCGGTATGCCAATTGGAGTGGGTCCAGGGTGTCTGGGATGATGGTGTTGATGTGAGCCATGACCAGCCTTTCAAAGAAATTCATAGCTACAGATGTGAGTGCTACGGGGATAGTAATTTGATCTTATCTTTCATTGACGCTTTGCCTGTTTAATGGCTCGTCGGAGTGTGATTTCTTAAAAGCATCCGGATTAGTATTCTGCTCCTTGAAAGTGGCAGCTCTAGCCTATAACTCGTTGCGGATGTTGCCTTTAATCCATGGCTTCTTCTGGTTGGGATATGTACGGTCACTGTGGGGAAGATGTAGTCAATGCACTTATTAATGAAGCCAGTGACTGATGTGGTAAACTCGTAAATGTTATCAAATGAATCCCAGAACATATTCCAGTCTGTGCTGTGTGTGTGTTTGTCACAAACTGATTTATAACTGTCAGGCCCTGCTGTCACCAGAGAGGACAAACCGGTTGTCACCCCATCAGACTTTTTTTTTTAAACTAGTCAACCCACGCCAAGATACAAAGTTATCCTAGTGCTTGTAGTGAAGTTGAATATAATATGAGAAAAAGTCCCACAACTTTAAATGTGTCTGTAGTTGTTTTCAAAGTCTTAATACATTTCTGACTGAATTACAAACAAAAACACAAAGCGAGCGAGCGACTAACAAAACTTGGCATTATCTAAGATAAACATTGATGACCAATTGATACGATTGAGTCAATATCAATCAATAGCAATATCAATAACCGACTATTAGCATCTCAGTTATCCCAAGTTGCTTTCTCTCCTCGCCATGGACTGGTTCACTCATTAGTTTAAATCTGGAGTCATCATCCACTTCATTTGAGCAACTGATTGAAATATTTTGATTCATCAAGTGTTTTTGTGTTTAAAAATGTGGGAAAAAAATGCCTATCACATTACACATTTAGAAATGACAAATGCATTTTAAACTTCAAGCACAGTAAAATGTTTGACTTAATACAATTATGTTATGATAGTAGTTTTGAAAAAAGGTGCTCGTGCATTGATAACCACACCAAAGTAATAAAATAAAGATGGCACTTCTAAAAGTCTATTTCACACCATAGCCTTCTGAATTTGCAAGATAACTTTTTTTTCATTTTGATTTCAGAACAAATGAAAATGTGGCGCTGACATGGATTGGATTGTTTTATACACGCACAGTTACAAGCCTGTTTAGACATATTGGTGCAGTTGGCTTCTGGGTTAAGCGGGCGGGTGTTTGGCAGGTCATGTTTCAGAGGGCGATTGACTCGACCTTTGCTTCTTCTGCGCCTGTTGGGGAGTTCCAGCGATGAGACAAGATGGAAAAAGGGGGTAAAATATATATAAAACTCTGAGATTTCCATACCCAACTATAACACTTTCCGTCAAGATAGAACTGCCAAAGGGGGAGGAGTTGCAATCTACTGCAGAGATAGCCTGCAAAGTTCTGTCATACTTTCCAGGTCTATGCCCAAACAGTTCGAACTTCTAATTTTAAAAATTAATCTCTCCAGAAATAAGTCTCTCACTGTTGCCGCCTGCTACCGACCCCCCTCAGCTCCCAGCTGTGCCCTGGACACCATCTGTGAATTGATCGCTCCCCATCTAGCTTCAGAGTTTGTTCTGTTAGGTGACCTAAACTGGGATATGCTTAACACCCCGGCAGTCCTACAATCTAAGCTTGATGCCCTCAATCTCACTCAAATCATCAAGGAACCCACCAGGTACAACCCTAAATCCGTAAACATGGGCACCCTAATAGACATTATCCTGACCAACTTGCCCTCCAAATACACCTCTGCTGTCTTCAATCAAGATCTCAGCGATCACTGCCTCATTGCCTGTATCCGCCACGGGTCCGCGGCCAAATGACCACCCCTCATCACTGTCAAACGCTCCCTAAAACACTTCTGCGAGCAGGCCTTTCTAATCGACCTGGCCCGGGTACCCTGGAAGGATATTGACCTCATCCCGTCAGTTGAGGATGCCTGGCCATTCTTTAAAAGTTACTTCCTCACCATATTAGACAAGCATGCTCCGCTCAAAAAATGCAGAACCAAGAACAGATATAGCCCTGGGTTCACTCCAGACCTGACTGCCCTCGACCAGCACAAAAACATCCTGTGGCGAACTGCAATAGCATCGAAGAGCCCCCGCGATATGCAACTGTTCAGGGAAGTCAGGAACCAATACACGCAGTCAGTCAGGAAAGCAAAGGCCAGCTTTTTCAAGCAGAAATTTGCATCCTGTAGCTCTAACTCCAAAAAGTTCTGGGATACTGTAAAGTCCATGGAAAACAAGAGCACCTCCTCCCAGCTGCCCACTTCACTGAGGCTAGGTAACACGGTCACCACTGATTAGTCCGTGATAATCGAAAACTTCAACAAACATTTCTCAATGGCTGGCCATGCCTTCCTCCTGGCGACTCCAACCTTGGCCAACAGCCCCGCCCCCCCCCCCCCGCTGCTACTCGCCCAAGCCTCCCCAGCTTCTCCTTTACCCATATCCAGATAGCAGATGTTCTGAAAGAGCTGGAAAACCAGGACCCATACAAATCAGCTGGGCTTGACAATCTGGACCCCCTATTTCTGAAACTGTCCGCCGCCATTGTCGCACCCCCTATTACCAGCCTGTTCAACCTCTCCTTCGTATCATCTGAGATCCCCAAGGATTGGAAAGCTGCCGCGGTCATCCCCCTCTTCAAAGGGGGAGACACCCTGGACCCAAACTGTTACAGACCTATATCCATCCTGCCCTGCCTATCTAAGGTCTTCGAAAGCCAAGTCAACAAACAGATCACTGACCATCTCGAATCCCACCGTACCTTCTCCGCTGTGCAATCCGGTTTCCGAGCCGGTCACGGGTGCACCTCAGCCACGCTCAAGGTACTAAACGATGTCATAACCGCCATCGATAAAAGACATTACTGTGCAGCCGTCTTCATCGACCTGGCCAAGGCTTTCGACTCTGTCAATCACCATATTCTTATCGGCAGACTCAGTAGCCTCGGTTTTTCTAATGACTGCCTTGCTTGGTTCACCAACTACTTTGCAGACAGAGTTCAGTGTGTCAAATCGGAGGGCATGTTGTCCGGTCCTCTGGCAGTCTCTATGGGGGTACCACAGGGTTCAATTCTCGGGCCGACTCTTTTCTCTGTATACATCAATGATGTTGCTCTTGCTGCGGGCGATTCCCTGATCCACCTCTATGCAGACGACACCATTCTGTATACTTCCGGCCCTTCCTTGGACACTGTGCTATCTAACCTCAAAACGATCTTCAATGCCATACAACACTCCTTCCGTGGCCTCCAACTGCTCTTAAACGCTAGTAAAACCAAATGCATGCTTTTCAACCGTTCGCTGCCTGCACCCGCACGCCCGACTAGCATCACCACCCTGGACGGTTCCGACCTAGAATATGTGGACATCTATAAGTACCTAGGTGTCTGGCTAGACTGCAAACTCTCCTTCCAGACTCATATCAAACATCTCCAATCCAAAATCAAATCTAGAGTCGGCTTTCTGTTCCGGAACAAAGCCTCCTTCACTCACGCCAAACGCCAAACTTACCCTAGTAAAACTGACTATCCTACCGATCCTCGACTTCGGCGATGTCATCTACAAAATAGCTTCCAATACTCTACTCAGCAAACTGGATGCAGTTTATCACAGTACCATCCGTTTTGTTACTAAAGCACCTTATACGACCCACCACTGCGACCTGTATGCCCTAGTCGGCTGGCCCTCGCTACATGTTCGTCGTCAGACCCACTGGCTCCAGGTCATCTACAAGGCTATGCTAGGTAAAGTGCCGCCTTATCTCAGTTCACTGGTCACGATGGCTACACCCACCCGTAGCACGCGCCACAGCAGGTGTATCTCACTGATCATCCCTAAAGCCAAAACCTCATTTGGACGCCTTTCCTTCCAGTTCTCTGCTGCCTGCGACTGGAACGAATTGCAAAAATCTCTGAAGTTGGAGACTTTTATCTCCCTCAACAACTTAAAAAATCTGCTATCCGAGCAGCTAACCGATCGCTGCAGCTGTACATAGTCCATCTGTAAACTACCCACCCAATTTACCTACCTCACCCCCATACTGCTTTTATTTATTTACTTTTCTGCTCTTTTGCACACCAGTATCTCTTCTTGCACATGATCATCTGATGATTTATCACTCCAGTGTTAATCTGCTAAATTGTAATTATTCGATTTATTGCCTACCTCATGCCTTTTGCACACATTGTATATAGATTCTCTTTTTTCTACCATGTTATTGACTTGTTTATTGTTTACTCCATGTGTAACTCTGTGTTGTTGTCTGTTCACACTGCTATGCTTTATCTTGCCTAGGTCGCAGTTGCAAATGAGAACTTGTTCTCAACTAGCCTACCTGGTTAAATAAAGGTGAAAAAAAAAATATATATATATATATTTTAAGACACCAGTGGCGCTGTTTCACCTTATCTGGATTTCAGCTTTAAGTAAGCCTTAACCCAGAACAGCCTTGCTGATCTAGCGGCCAGGTAGCAGTACTACATCTATCTGTCTGATAGCTTTACTGCTCCCTCTCACACACCCTCTCTGTCCCTCCCTGCTGTTATTCAGAACGAGTCCAGACAAGCTGAGGGGGATCAGACAGTAATACCGTTAGAATTCACCCAGGGAGGGACAAAGAGACAAAGAGAGTTCGGGGAGACAGTGAAAGAAAGACAGCGTTTGGGTGGAGAGAGAGAGAGAGAGAGCAGTCAAAGCATAGAAAGAACATTTGAGTTCAGCCATTACTATTCATTTTAGAACCAGTTAGAGAACAGTTAAAGTAGCAGTCATTACTATTCAGATGTAAATTGAAAGCAAAAGAGAGTAAGAGATTGTGTGTTATTGAGTGAAAGTCATTACTACTATTTACTGAGAGAGAGAGAGAGAGAGAGAGAGAGAGAGAGAGAGAGAGAGAGAGAGAGAGAGAGAGAGAGAGAGAGAGAGAGAGAGAGAGAGAGAGAGAGAGAACCGGTTTGAGTGTGTCAAAAACTGCAAAGCTGCTGGGTTTTTCACGCTCAACAGTTTCCCGTGTGCGTCAAGAATCCACATCAGGTAACTGTAGAATCAGATTTTTTTTTAACGTTAAAAATACACCTTATGGAACAGTGGAGACTGAAGCCAGACAGACATAAGCATAGACGCATGCATACACACACATAATAACATACTCACTATACACACACGTACAGATAGATTTTGTGTTGTAGATATGTGGTAATGGACTATGGGCCTGAGGGCACACACATAGTGTGTTGTGAATTCTGTAATGAATGTATTGTAATGTTTTTAAAATGGTATAACTGCCTTCATTTTGCCAGACCCCAGAAAGAGTACTGGGGATCCATAATAAATACAAATCTACACGGATTTGAAGTGGATTTAACAAGTGACATTAATAAGGGATCATATCTTTCACCTGGATTCACCTGGTCAGTTTATGACATGGAAAGAGCAGGTGTTCATAATGTTTTGTACACTCACTGATATAATTATATAATTATTAGTTTGGTTTATCTTAAAAACAGAGAGAATTGTTGATTTTTTTTGGGGGGGGGGGGGGGGGGATGCACCAAAAATGCATTGGTCTTTAGTATTTTACAAGTAGAACAATTTTTTAAAAAGTATTCATCCACAATCAGCTCTGCACAAGTTCGGTCGTGGAGTGTCTTAACAAAATTACACACAAATTATTTAGGTTGACTTTATCCAGTGTCCAGAAAAATGGATTTCGGTGATATGCAAATATGTGCATATTTAATGAGGTATAACTTAATTTGCATATTTGTATAACATATTTCATGTCTTTTTTTTTATTATACATTTGTGTTTACTTTCAACCCGGTAAATGTTTAATGTGATAAGATTAAGGGAAAGTTAATCTGCTCTCTGGTGGACAAATGTTTGAACTACAGTCTTTGTAGAACACTAGTGTAACTTTATGTTAAACTGTACTTTTCAAACTGCAAGTTCTGATTAATACCACAATCATTCAAAATCACCCTGCATATGTCGTTTTTTTGTATATCTATTTTTTTTTAATTATTTATACATTGATTTTTTAGAAAGAATTCAGAACCCTTGACTTTTTCTACATTTTTGTGACATTACTGCCTTATTCTAAAATTGATTAAATAAAACAAATCTACACACAATACTCCAGAATTACAAAGTGAAAGCAGTTTCTGCTAATTTTTGCAAATATATAAAAAAAAATAAAAACAGAAATACCTTATTTACATAAGTATTCAGACCCTTTGCTATGAGACTCTAAATTGAGCTCAGGTGCATCCTGTTTACATTGATCATCCTTGAGATGTTTCTACAACTTGATTGGAGTCCACCTGTGGTAAATTCTATTAAGTGGACATGATTTGGAAAGGCACACACCTGTCTATATAAGGTCCCACAGTTGACAGTGCATGTCAGAGCAAAAACCAACCCATGAGGTCGAAGGAATTGTCCGTAGAGCTCAGAGACAGGATTGTGTCGAGGCACAGATCTGGGGAAGGGTACCAAAAAATGTCTGCAGCATTGACGGTCCCCATGAACACATTGGCCTCCATCATTCTTAAATGGAAGAAGTTTGGAACCACCAAGACTCTCCTAGAGCTGGCCACCCGGCCAAACTGAGCAATCGGGGGAGAAGGGCCTTGTTCAGGGAGGTGACCAAGAACCCGATGGTCACTTTGACAGAGCTTTAGAGTTCCTCTGTGGAGATGGGAGAACCTTCCAGAAGGACAACCATCTCTGCAGCACTCCACCAATCAGGTCTTTATGGTAGAGTGGCCAGACGGAAGCCATTCCTCTATAAAAGGAACATGACAGCCCACTTGGATTTTGCCAAAAGGCTCCTAAAGACTCTCAGACCATGAGAAACAAGATTCTCTGGTCTGATGAAACCAAGATTGAACTCTTTGGCCTGAATGCCAAGCGTCACATCAGGAAGAAACCTGGCACCATTCCTACGATGAAGCATGGTCGTGACAGCATCATGCTGTGGGGATGTTTTTCAGCGGCAGGGACTGGGAGACTAGTCAGGATCAAGGGAAAGATGAACGGAGCAAAGTATAGAGAGATTCTTGATGAAAACCTGCTCCAAAACGCTCAGGACCTCAGACTGGGGTGAAGGTTCACCTTCCAACAGGACAACAACCCTAATCACACAGCCAAGACAACGCAGGAGTGGCTTCGAGACAAGTCTCTGAATGTCATTGAGTGACCCAGCTAGAGCCCGGACTTGTACCCGATCGAACATCTCTGGAGAGACTTGAAAATAGCTGTGCAGCAACGCTCCCCATCCAACCTGACAGAGCTAGAGAGGATCTGCAGAGAAGAATGGAAGAAACTCCAAGTTTGTAGCGTCATACCCAAGAAGATTCGAGGCTGTAATCGTTGCCAAATGTGCTTCAACAAAGTACTGAGTAAAGGGTCTGAATACTTATGTAAATTTGACATTTCCATTTTTTTTAAATACAGTTTTTCTTTGTCATTATGGGGTATTGTGTGTGTGTGTGTGTGTGTGTGTGTGTGTGTGTGTGTGTGTGTGTGTGTGTGTGTGTGTGTGTGTGTGTGTGTGTGTGTGTGTGTGTGTGTGTGTGTGTGTGTGTGTGTGTGTGTGTGTGTGTGTGTAGATTGATGAGATTTATTTTACATTTTTATTAAAGTCAAACGGTCTGAATAATTTAACTGTGTGCATACACTGCCGTCGCATATTTTTTTTATTATCTTATTTTCAACGGCTTTTCAATTACATTCTGCTAGGTAGGATAGCCCACTGTCAAAACACAGTTTAAACGTGTCCAAATCAATAACAAATATGCAGAAACAGTTTTGGGATAAATTGAAAACCTAACATGTGGTATATACACAAACATCTGCCACAATAATAATATTTTTTAAAACAAGCTCCTTATAAACTGCACAAGCACCAAAAACACTGTTGTTTTGGCAAGTAGCAATAAATCACGGATATCGATTAGTTCGTGCTGTTGAAACTAACAACAACAAAAAAAAACAAGGAAATGGGAGATATCTTTTAGCTCACTGGTTAGAAATGTCCTTGTTTTTTAGAGAAAAGCAACAAAAAAAGCCCATTAAAACAACATCAAATTGATCAGAAATACATCGTAGACATGTTGTAAATTACTATTGTAGCTGGAAACGGCTGATTTTTAAAAATGGAGTATCTACATAGGTGTACAGAGGCCCATTATCAGCAACCATCACTCCTGTGTTCCAATGGCACGTTGTGTTAGCTAATCCAAGTTCATCATTTTAAAAGGCTAGTTGATCATTAGAAAATGATCAACTAGCTTTTTAAAATGGCTTTTAAAATGGCCCTTTTGCAATTATGTTAACACAGCTGGAAACTGTTGTGCTTGATTAAAGAAGCAATAAAACTGGCCTTCTTTAGACTAGTTGAGTATCTGGAGCATTTGTGGGTTCTATTACAGGATTAAAATGTCCAGAAACAAAAAGCTTTCTTCTGAAACTCGTCAGTCTATTCTTGTTCTGAGAAATGAAGGCTATTCCATGCGAGAAATTGCCAAGAAACTGAAGATCTCGCTCAACGCCGTGTACTTCTCCCTTCACAGAACAGCGCAAACTGGCTCTAACCAGAATAGAAAGAGGAGTGGGAGGCCCCTGTGCACAACTGTGATGACTTTGCATGTTAGCCTACCGTTCCTCTAACCATAACCTTAACCCTTTTTAGCTAAGCCCTTCCCTAACCTTACTCTTTAACCTAACTCCTAAACTTAACCCTAACCTTAGCCCTAACTCTAACCCCTAGCCTGGCTAACGTTAGCCACCTAGCCATCTAGCTAGAATTCGTTTTTACCATACGTTTTGCAAATTCGTAACATATTAATACAATTTGTAATTTGTAACATATCACACTAAATGGAGTGTCTAGGATTTACGTACAGAATCATACTAAATGCTCTGAGGCCAGGTTGCATATAAAGAGGATACATATATACTGTATATATAGAATATATATATATGATGAATATATATACACTGCTCAAAAAAATAAAGGGAACACTTAAACAACACAATGTAACTCCAAGTCAATCACACTTCTGTGAAATCAAACTGTCCACTTAGGAAGCAACACTGATTGACAATAAATTTCACATGCTGTTGTGCAAATGGAATAGACAAAAGGTGGAAATTATAGGCAATTAGCAAGATACCCCCAAAAAAGGAGTGATTCTGCAGGTGGTGACCACAGACCACTTCTCAGTTCCTATGCTTCCTGGCTGATGTTTTGGTCACTTTTGAATGCTGGCGGTGCTCTCACTCTAGTGGTAGCATGAGACGGAGTCTACAACCCACACAAGTGGCTCAGGTAGTGCAGTTCATCCAGGATGGCACATCAATGCGAGCTGTGGCAAAAAGGTTTGCTGTGTCTGTCAGCGTAGTATCCAGAGCATGGAAGCGCTACCAGGAGACAGGCCAGTACATCAGGAGACGTGGAGGAGGCCGTAGGAGGGCAACAACCCAGCAGCAGGACCGCTACCTCCGCCTTTGTGCAGGGAGGTGCACTGCCAGAGCCCTGCAAAATGACCTCCAGCAGGCCACAAATGTGCATGTGTCTGCTCAAATGGTCAGAAACAGACTCCATGAGGGTGGTAGAAGATCTACACCACCTTGGATTTCTTCACATTTTTATTGTGTCACAAAGTGGGATTAATACATATTTCAGTGATGTGTTGTTTTGGATTTGCCCCAAACATAAGGCTTTGCATTTAGGAAAAAATAATTATTCCTTTGCCGTGTTGTTTTGCAGTATTACTTTAGTTTTGCAGTATTATTTTAGTTTTACAGTATTACTTTAGTTTTGCAGTATTATTTTAGTTTTACAGTATTACTTTAGTTTTGCAGTATTATTTTAGTTTTACAGTATTTGTAACGGTCGTCTTTCGGACAGTTAGTAGACCAAGGCGCAGCGGGTGATGAATACATAATACTTTATTGTAAGACGAAGACAGACACGAAATACACTTGACTAAATATACAAAATAACAAAACGAACTAGACAGACTTAAACTACGAACTTAAACTACGAACACATGAACAGGAACGACCGAAAGAACGAGACGAGACAGTACCGTGTGGTGCAACGAACACAGACACAGCGACAATCACCCACAAACAAACAGTGAGAACAACCTACCTTAATATGACTCTCAATTAGAGGAAAACGCAAAACACCTGCCTCTAATTAAGAGCCATACCAGGCAACCCAAAACCAACATAGAAACAGAAAACATAGACTGCCCACCCAAAACTCACGCCCTGACCATCACACACATACAAAACAACAGAAAACAGGTCAGGAACGTGACAGAACCCCCCCCTCAAGGTGCGAACGCCGGGCGCACCAGCACAAAGTCCAGGGGAGGGTCTGGGTGGGCATCTGACCACGGTGGTGGCTCAGGCTCCGGACGCTGTCCCCACACCACCATAGTCACTCCCCGCTTCTGTATCCCCTCCCAATGACCACCCTCCAACTAAAACCACCTAAATGAAGGGGCAGCACCGGGATAAGGGCCAGCACCGGGATAAGGGGCGGCAGGTCCTGGCTGAGGGACTCTGGCAGGTCCTGGCTGAGGGACTCTGGCAGGTCCTGGCTGAGGGACTCTGGCAGGTCCTGGCTGAGGGACTCTGGCAGGTCCTGGCTGAGGGACTCTGGCAGGTCCTGGCTGAGGGACTCTGGCAGGTCCTGGCTGAGGGACTCTGGCAGGTCCGGGCTGAGGGACTCTGGCAGGTCCGGGCTGAGGGACTCTGGCAGGTCCGGGCTGAGGGACTCTGGCAGGTCCGGGCTGAGGGACTCTGGCAGGTCCGGGCTGAGGGACTCTGGCAGGTCCGGGCTGAGGGGCTCTGGCAGGTCCGGGCTGGGTGGCAGCTCCGGACTGGGTGGCAGCTCATGACTGTAGGGCAGCTCATGACTGTAGGGCAGCTCATGACTGTAGGGCAGCTCATGACTGTAAGGCAGCTCATGACTGTAAGGCAGCTCATGACTGTAAGGCAGCTCATGACTGTAGGGCAGCTCATGACTGTAGGGCAGCTCATGACTGTAGGGCAGCTCATGACTGTAGGGCAGCTCATGACTGTAGGGCAGCTCATGACTGTAAGGCAGCTCATGACTGTAGGGCAGCTCCTGACTGTAGGGCAGCTCCTGACTGGCTGGCGGCTCTGGCAGCACCTGACTGGCTGGCGGCTCTGGCAGCTCCTGACTGGCTGGCGGCTCTGGCAGCTCCTGACTGGCTGGCGGCTCTGGCAGCTCCTGACTGGCTGGCGGCTCTGGCAGCTCCTGACTGACGAACGGCTCTAGCAGCCCCTGACTGACGGACGGCTCTAATGGCTAGGGACAGACGGGCGGCTCTAATGGCTCGTGGCAGACGGATGGCTCAGACGGCGCTGGGCAGACGGATGGCTCAGAAGGCGCTGGGCAGACGGATGGCTCAGAAGGCGCTGGGCAGACGGATGGCTCAGAAGGCGCTGGGCAGACGGATGGCTCAGAAGGCGCTGGGCAGACGGATGGCTCAGACGGCGCTGGTCAGACAGATGGCTCAGACGGCGCTGGGCAGACAGATGGCTCAGAAGGCGCTGGGCAGACAGATGGCTCAGACGGCGCTGGGCAGACAGATGGCTCAGACGGCGCTGGGCAGACAGATGGCTCAGACGGCGCTGGGCAGACAGATGGCTCAGACGGAGCTGGGCAGACAGGCAGTGCAGAAGGCGTTGGGCAGACGGCCGACTCTGCCCTGCTGAGGCGCACAGTAGGCCTAGTGCGTGGTGCCGGAACTGGAGGTACCGGGATGACGGTACGCACTTCAAGGCTAGTGCAGGGAGCAGGGACAGGGCACACTGACCTCTCAAAGCGCACTATAGGCCTGGTGCGTGGTACCGGAACTGGAGGTACCGGGCTGAGGGCACGCACCTCAGGGCGAGTGCGGGGAGAAGGAACAGTGCGTACAGGGCTCTGGAGACGCACAGATGGCTTAGTGCGTGGTGCCGGAACTGGAGGCACTGGGCTGGAGACACGCACCATAGAGAGAGTGCGTGGAGGAGGAACAGGGCTCTTAAAACGCACTGGAAGCCTGGTGCGTGGTGTAGGCACTGGTGGTACTGGGCTGGGGCGAGGAGGTAGCGCCGAAAATACCGGACCGTGTAGGCGTACTGGCTCCCTTGAGCACTGAGCCTGCCCAACCTTACCTGGTTGCATGCTCCCCGTAGCCCGTCCGGTGCGGGGAGGTGGAATAACCCGCACTGGGCTGTGTTGGCGAACCGGGGACACCATGCGTAAGGCTGGTGCCATGTAAGCCGGCCCAAGGAGACGTACTGGTGGCCAGATATGTAGGGCCGGCCTCATGACATTTGGCTCAATGCCCAATCTAGCCCTACCAGTGCGGGGAGGTGGAATAACCCGCACTGGGCTATGCACCCGTACAGGAGACACCGTGCGCTCTACTGCGTAACATGGTGTCTGCCCGTACTCCCGCTCTCCACGGTTAGCCTGGGAAGTGGGCGCAGGTCTCCTACCTGCCCTCGGCCCACTACCTCTTAGCCTCCCCCCCCAAGAAATTTTTGGGTAGTACCTGTGGGCTTCCAGCCTTGCTTCCGTGCTGCCTCCTCATATCGTCGCCTCTCCGCTTTAGATGCCTCCAGCTCCGCCTTGGGGCGGCGACACTCCTCTGGCTCTGCCCAGGGTCCTTCTCCGTCCAGAATCTCTTCCCATGTCCAATCCTCCTTTTCCCACTGCTGCTGTCGTTGCTGTCCGTTAACCCGCTGCTTGATCTGGGTTTGGTGGGTGATTCTGTAACGGTCGTCTTTCGGACAGTTAGTAGACCAACCCAAAACCAACATAGAAACAGAAAACATAGACTGCCCACCCAAAACTCACGCCCTGACCATCACACACATACAAAACAACAGAAAACAGGTCAGGAACGTGACAGTATTACTTTAGTTTTGCAGTATTACTTTAGTTTTACAGTATTACTTTAGTTTTACAGTATTACTTTAGTTTTGCAGTATTACTTTAGTTTTACAGTATTACTTTAGTTTTGCATGTTTTGGAATATATATTTTGAATATTTGTATTCTTCTTTTCACATATTTTTTTATTCTGTACAGGATTCCTTCTTTTCACTCTGTCATTTGGGTTATTGTTGTGGAGTCACTACAATGTTGTTGATCCATCCTCAGTTTTCTCCTATCACAGCCATTGAACTCTGTAGCTGTTTTTAAAATCTACAATGGCCTCACGGTGACATCCCGAAGCAATTATTAAAATATATATATTCAATGTCTGATTTGTTATTGTTACTCATCTACCAATCATTGCCCTTCTTTATGAGACTTTCGAAAGCTCCCAGTTCTTTGCAGTTGAATCTGTGCTTTAAATTCCACACTTGACTGAGGGACCTTACAGATGTTGTATATATGGGAAGGGGTAGTGATTTAAGTAGTGAGTTGAGTTGCAACCCTTTTTGTCCTCAAACAAACTAAATTCGTCAGGGCATGGTCTACAAGGTGTCGAAAGCGTTCCACAAGGATTCTGGCCCATTTATTTCACCTTTATTTAACCAGGTAGGCTAGTGTGGAAAAACCCAGCAGCTTTGCAGTTCTTGACACACTCATACCCCGTTCAAAGGCACTTAAATCTTTTGTCTTGCCCATTCACCATCTGAATGGCACATATAGACAATCCATGTGTCAATTGTCTCAATGCTTAAAAATCTATCTTTAATTAACCTGTCTCCTCCACTCTACTCAAGCCGGATCACTCAGAGTTCCAATACGGCAATTGTTTGCTTGCCGGAGTTTGTTCGCCAGGGGAGTGATCTCCTGCCTCTCCTCCCCATCTGATAGCGGAGTCGAAGGAGCACAGCAAGAGGAGCGTGGCAATCAACGATGGTTGCACGTCACGAGCCGTGGAATCCGAAGACAGTGGCCTGCTGCTAAGCAGCCTACACTCCAAATGAGAGGACCGGAATGGACAAAAACAACAAATAGTTTTGCTGCCCTGGATCCTGATCTTCATCGCTGGGGGTACCTGTGTCTGCAGCCGCTGTGCCGACTCCTACTCCTTCCCCTACGATTTCAAAGTCGACGTCGGCAACCCTTCCGTCCCTGCTCTGGATCGAGCGGGGCTTCTCCATCTGTCGGAGGCCTTCACCATCCTGTGAAGTGTAGGGGCTTCTCCATCTGTCGGAGGCCTTCACCATCCTGTGAAGTGTAGGGGCTTCTCCATCTGTCGGAGGCCTTCACCGTCCTGTGAAGTGTAGGGGCGTCTCCGTCTGTCGGAGGCCTTCACCATCCTGTGAAGTGTAGGGGCTTCTCCGTCTGTCGGAGGCCTGCACCATCCTGTGAAGTGTAGGGGCTTCTCCATCTGTCGGAAGCCTGCACCATCCTGTGAAGTGTAGGGGCTTCTCCATCTGTCGGAGGCCTGCACCATCCTGTGAAGTGTAGGGGCTTCTCCATCTGTCGGAAGCCTGCACCATCCTGTGAAGTGTAGGGGCTTCTCCATCTGTCGGAGGCCTGCACCATCCTGTGAAGTGTAGGAGCTTCTCCATCTGTCGGAGGCCTGCACCATCCTGTGAAGTGTAGGGGCTTCTCCATCTGTCGGAAGCCTGCACCATCCTGTGAAGTGTAGGAGCTTCTCCATCTGTCGGAGGCCTACACCATCCTGTGAAGTGTAGGGGCTTCTCCATCTGTCGGAGGCCTGCACCATCCTGTGAAGTGTAGGGGCTTCTCCATCTGTCGGAGGCCTGCACCATCCTGTGAAGTGTAGGGGCTTCTCCATCTGTCGGAGGCCTGCACCATCCTGTGAAGTGTAGGGGCTTCTCCATCTGTCGGAGGCCTGCACCATCCTGTGAAGTGTAGGGGCTTCTCCATCTGTCGGAGGCCTGCACCATCCTGTGAAGTGTAGGGGCTTCTCCATCTGTCGGAGGCCTGCACCATCCTGTGAAGCGTGGGAGTGGGCGGATTTCCTCGGCCTTCTCGCCAGCCGTGATTTTGGGCAGCTCCAGGGTAAGTAATGTGACTATTCCTGGTGAGAAAAACAATGTCCTATCCCGGAGCTTGAGTAAATGACATTACTAAGCGGCTCCCGAATGTACTACGTCAGGACATGGAAAAAGATTATATTGTAGTCCATGTGGGTTTTAATGACATTATGAAGAGCAGCTCTGAACACTTGAAACTGGATTTTAAAGAGCTGATTGACTCTCTGCTAAACACTAATTAAAGACCCATCATATCTGGCCCTGTGCCCTCTCTGATCATATCTGGCCCTGTGCCCTCTCTGATCATATCTGGCCCTGTGCCCTCTCTGATCATATCTGGCCTTGTGCCCTCTCTGATCATATCTGGCCCTGTGCCCTCTCTGATCATATCTGGCCTTGTGCCCTCTCTGATCATATCTGGCCCTGTGTCCTCTCTGATCATATCTGGTCTTGTGCCCTCTCTGATCATATCTGGCCTTGTGCCCTCTCTGATCATATCTGGCCCTGTGTCCTCTCTGATCACATCTGGCCTTGTGCCCTCTCTGATCATATCTGGTCCTGTGCCCTCTCTGATCATATCTGGCCCTGTGCCCTCTCTGATCATATCTGGCCTTGTGCCCTCTCTGATCATATCTGGCCTTGTGCCCTCTCTGAATCATATCTGGCCTTGTGCCCTCTCTGAATCATATCTGGTCCTGTGCCCTCTCTGAATCATATCTGGCCCTGTGCCCTCTCTGATCATATCTGGTCCTGTGCCCTCTCTGATCATATCTGGCCTTGTGCCCTCTCTGATCATATCTGGCCTTGTGCCCTCTCTGATCATATCTGATCCTGTGCCCTCGCTGATCATATCTGGCCTTGTGCCCTCTCTGATCATATCTGGCCCTGTGCCCTCTCTGATCATATCTGGCCTTGTGCCCTCTCTGATCATATCTGGCCTTGTGCCGTGTCTGAATAGCGGCACTGAATGCTTTAGCAGGATTCTTTCTCTTCACAACTGGCTACGTGATTTCTGCAGCTCAATGGGTGTAACTTTTGTTGACAATTTCGATACCTTTTTGGAAACAAAACAAGTTTTATAAGGAGGATGGGATCCACCCAAATGATTTGGGTTCCTGGATCCTTTCACAGTATTATAAGGCTGCGTTGAGACAGTGACTTATCAATGACCCGAGCCCAGCTCAGTTACTCCCTACCATTGTGTCACTAAATCACCGTAATGCTTTAGCAAATGTACATTACACCAGGTCTTTCTCAACATTACTCAGCATAACATTACTCAACATTACTCAGTTACACCAGCTCTGTCAGGAGGAATGGGCCAGAATTCACCCAACTTATTGTGGGAAGCTTGTGGAAGGCTACCCGAAACGTTTGACCCAAGTTAAACAATTTAAAGGCAGTGCTACCAAATACTAATAGAGTATTTGTAAACTTCTGACTCACTGGGAATGTGATGAAAGAAATCTCTACTATTATTCTGACATTTCACATTCTTAAAATAAAGTGGTGATCCTAACTGACCTAAAACAGGGAATTTTTACTAGGATTAAATGTCAGGAATTGTGAAAAACTGAGTTTAAATGTGTATGGCTAAGGTGTATGTAAACTTCCGACTTCAACTGTATGTGTGGAGAAAAAAAGCCACAGCACACCAACATCAAAACCTCATCCCAACTGTAAAGTATGGTGGAGGGAGCATCATGGTTTGGGACCGCTTGGACAGCTTGCTATCATCGGCGGAAAAATGAATTCCCAAGACATTTTGCAGAACAATGTAAGGCCATCTGTCCGCCAATTGAAGCTCAACAGAAGTTGGGTGATGCAACAGGACAACGACCCGAAACAAAGAAGTAAATCAAACAACAGAATGGCTTCAACAGAAGAAGGTATGCCTTCTGGAGTGGCCCAGATAGAGTCCTGACCTCAACCCGATTGAGATGCTGTGGCATGACCTCAAGAGAGCAGTTCACACCAGACATCCCAAAAATGTTGCTGAACTGAAACAGTTTTGGTCCTAAATTCCACCTGACCGTTGTGCAGGTCTGATCCACAACTACAGAAAACGTTTGGTTGAGGTTATTGCTGCCAAAGGAGGGTCAACCAGTTATTAAATCCAAGGGTTCACATACTTTTTCCACCCTACACTGTGAATGTTTACACGGTGTGTTCAATAAAGACATGAAAACGTATAATTGTTTGTGTGTTATTAGTTTAAGCAGACTGTGTTTGTCTATTGTTGTGACCTAGATGAAGATCAGATCAAATTTTAGGACCAATTTATGCAGAAATCCAGGTATTTCTAAAGGGTTCACATACTTTTTCTTGCCACTGTAAATGCAAGGGTCAACTCAGATAGTCCGTGTAGCCATTTTGTTAACTATTTAGCTTATGGCTTGGGGATAGAAGCTGCTAGGAAACCTGTCGGTGTCAGACTTGATGCACCGGTACCGCTTACCATGCGGAAGCAGAGAGAACAGTCTATGGTACCACTTACCGTGCCAAAAGTATGTGGACACTCCTTCAAATGAGTGGATTCAGCTATTTCAGCCACATCTGTTGCTGACAGGTGTGAATAAAAATCGAGAGAGAGAGAGAGAGAGAGAGAGAGAGAGAGAGAGAGAGAGAGAGAGAGAGAGAGAGAGAGAGAGAGAGAGAGAGAGAGAGAGAGAGAGAGAGAGAGAGAGACTGTGTGTGAGGTGGTCAGATAAAGAGAAACCAGCAGGTTTAAGCCATCTGGGAAAAGGACTACCATGGGTAAGAAAATCAAAACACCATCATCTTAATATATTTTTATGTACAGTACCAAACAGTCATACGACACGTATTTATATAATATTTAGGTAGTACATTAGGAGTTATTTGATTGAGTGTCTAGTCTTGGACAGTCTCTAACATGGCTACCAGTTTGGCCTGTTGATGCTGCAACTGGCTCTGCTGTGGACTGGCTCACAGAGCCACCACGTCTGTCTGTTTCCTTCTTCTCTTCTCTTCTCTTCTCTTCTCTGGCTCCTCACAGAGCCACCGTGTCTGTCTGTTTCCTTCTTCTCTGGCACACACTGCTGGCTCTCTTCATCTGGTACACCATCTTAGCTGCCTCATCAGAGAGGGCCTGGGAGCAAACACAGGGGGTGGGGTCAGGTGAGTGTGTGTGTGGACTAGACATACGTTTACAGGAGTAGACTCAGAGGCCTGTAGGTCCTTGGTGTTGCTCTCGCCTTGGAGAAAGAGAGAGAGGGCGAGACAGAAAGAGCGATATGGGGGAGAGAGAGAAAGATATTGCGGGACAGAAAGATATTACACAGTACATTTAGCACAGTGACACACTGAGGATATCCTGATTTGTGTAATAGGAGGTATTTCTATCCTGGGGCAAATGTCTCTCATTCTTTCATACTCTTTCTCATTCAATGTCTTGAAAACAATCCTTTTGCCTCAGGAAGTTCGATAATCCTGTGAAAGAGCAAAAAAGAGAGAGAGAGAGACAGAGAGGGAGAGAGTGCTAGAGAGAGAGAGAGTGCTAGAGAGAGAGAGAGAGTGCTAGAGACAGAGTTTGATTGAGTGATTTCATTGATTGATTGAGTGATTTCATTGATTGATTGATTGAGTGATTTCATTGATTGATTGATTGAGTGATTTCATTGATTGATTGATTGATTGATTGATTGTTTGATTGATTGATTGATTGATTGTTTGATCGATTAAAGGTCCAATGAAGCCGTTTTTATCTGAATATAATTTCTGGGTACTGTGATTGTTTTAAAATATAAACAAAAATACCTTCTAAGCAAAAAGCAATTTCTCAAGCAAGAACTTTGCTATGACTGTCTGGGAGTGGTCTGAGTGGGGAGGGGAATACTGAAAACTAGCTGTTATTGGCAGAGCGATTTGAAACTCTCTTTCTTATTGGTCTATTAAAGTGGAACTGACAGTATTTTAGCAACATTAAATCTAATTAAAATCTGTTAATTTACACCCCCAGGAAAAATATGACACAAAAAGAAAAATAATCTAACCGGAGAGCACTTAGATATGGTCATTTTCACGTTTTCTGAAATTCTTAGAATGTTTGGGGATTACATATACGAAGAAATATGTGAAAAATCTATAGCAATATCGAGTGGGAAAGTGATTCTATAGCAATATAGAGTGGGAAAGTGTCCATGCATTTTGGACAATTAATAGATACTACAGTAAATAAAACCTAATGAAGACATCTGTCTCATCCAGAACTGGAGTCTACGCAGACCGGTGCGCCATAGCCAATCAGAGCTACAGTAGGCCTTTATGCAAATAATGCCATTTGCCACACAGGCCAGGAAGTAGGGCCTGTCATCATTCACTTTGAACTGGACTGTGTGTTTACAGGAAGTAGGACCTGCCATCATTCACTATGAACTGGACTGTGTGTTTACAGGCAGTAGGACCTGCCATCATTCACTTTGAACTGGACTGTGTGTTTACAGGCAGTAGGGCCTGTCATCATTCACTTTGAACTGGACTGTGTGTTTACAGGAAGTAGGACCTGCCATCATTCACATTGAACTGGACTGTGTGTTTACAGGAAGTAGGGCCTGCCATCATCCAGAGCTGGTTAGATGTTTACATGTTATCCAGAGCTGGTTAGGATGTTTACATGTTATCCAGAGCTGGTTGGGATGTTTACATGTTATCCAGAGCTGGTTAGGATGTGTACATGTTATCGAGAGCTGGTTAGGATGTTTACATGTTATCCAGAGCTGGTTAGGATGTTTACATGTTATCCAGAGCTGGTTGGGATGTTTACATGTTATCCAGAGCTGGTTAGGATGTTTACATGTTATCCAGAGCTGGTTAGGATGTTTACATGTTATCGAGAGCTGGTTAGGATGTTTACATGTTATCCAGAGCTGGTTAGGATGTTTACATGTTATCCAGAGCTGGTTAGGATGTTTACATGTTATCCAGAGCTGGTTAGGATGTGTACATGTTATCCAGAGCTGGTTAGGATGTTTACATGTGATCTAGAACGTTGTTTACATGTTATCTAGAACATTCGTGACGAACTATTACTTTTCTTTGTCTACGTTTACTGACACCGGTCATATGTAGCGGGTTGGTAAATGCATCAGTTATTCTGCACTCTGGCACAGTCAGACAAGAGTCCTCTGAAATCGGAGTAGATAGCCAGAGTGAATTTGCTAAAGCGAGAGATATACTAACTAAATAACAGTCGTGCAAGTTCTTGCTCTCTGACCAAATGACACCTCTATCTCTAGCTGTGTAAAGCCACTGAAAAAATTATATGAGGGGGGAAAAGTCACTCACATCTTCCAATGGCATGACATGACATCCTGCTAGCAGCTAGCTAGCTATCTAGTTTAACGTTAGGATCCGTGTTTTTAGCTTCCGACACAAATAGATATGCTAGCCTATTAGCCACGTTATGATTGACTTGTGCTCATTGCTCTTTGCTAGTTGGATTGTATTGACATTCCCGGCCTTAGTTACATTTGTCAGTTTTTGCCCAGATCATTGAGTCATTGAACCTGAAACAGTGCATTTCCGAATGGAGGCAGTAAACAATGTACCAGGACAGCTGGGATTTACAACCTGATAGCAATATTTTTTGGGGGACTACCAAGAAATGTATTGGTGAATTATATGAATCATGCATTTGAACTATATCTATCTATTCTGCCAACAATGCCTTAGTGTACGTCATGGAATGTTGAGTCCCATAGAACCAATTTTTAAAAAGTTGGTTTTGTAGCATAAACTGGGAATGTGATATTTTTTGACTGATATTATGATTGTTTGTTTGTTTCATATCTGTAAAGTAGTTAAAACACTGTCAGTTCCATAAGGATCATATCACCTCTACCTTACCTGACACCCTAGACCCTCAACCCCACCCTGCTGTCATCATGAAGTGCTTTGAGAGACTATTTAAGGACCATATCACCTCCACCTTACCTGACACCCTAGACCCTCAACCCCACCCTGTGCAACTGGGTCCTGAACTTCCTGATGGGCCGCCCCCAGATGGTGAAGGTAGGACCCTCTTGTATACCGCCCCTATAGGTCCACAGACGATGCAATCGCCATCACACTGCACACTGCCCTATCCCATCTGGACAAGAGGAATACCTATGTAAGAATGCTGTTCATTGACTACAGCACAGCATATCAACACCGTAGTACCCTCAAAGCTCATTATCAAGTTGGAGGCCCTGGGTCTCAACCCTGTGCAACTGGGTCCTGAACTTCCTGATGGGCCGCCCCCAGGTGGTGAAGGTAGGAAACAACATCTCCACTACGCTGATCCTCAACACAGGGGCCCCACAAGAGTGCGTGCTCAGCCACTTCCTGTACTTCCTGTTCACCCCGCTATCATCCAGAAGGCGAGGTCAGTACAGGTGCATCAAAGCGGGAACCGAGAGACTGAAAAACAGCTTCTATCTCAAGGCCATCAGACTGTTAAGTAGCCATCACTAGCTGGCTACCACCCAGTTACTCAACCCTGCACCTTAGAGGCTGCTGCCCCATATACATAGATATAGGGCCTTTAAACAGACAGACAGACAGACAGACAGACAGACAGACAGACAGACAGACAGACAGACAGACCACCTGGGAGTCTGTGGTGAGGTCATCACAGATGGTTGTCATGGTATTGATCCAGTTTCCGTAGATACTCTCCTCCTTTGGGTTGCACCTCTGCTCACTGGAGACAAGAGTTTATAGGGTTAACAAACACACACACACACACACACACACACACACACACACACACACACACACACACACACACACACATACATACATACATACATACATACATACATACATACATACATACATACACACACACAGTTGAAGTCGGAAGTTTACATACACTTAGGTTGGAGTCATTAAAACTCGTTTTTCAACCACTCCACAAATTTCTTGTTAACAAACTATAGTTTTGGCAAGTCGGTTAGGACATCTACTTGGTGCATGACACAAGTCATTTTTCCAACAATTGTTTACAGACAGATTATTTCACTTATAATTCACTGTATCACAATTCCAGTAGGTCAGAAGTTAACATACACTAAGTTGAATGTGCCTTTAAACAGCTTGGGAAATTCCAGAAAATGATGTCATGGCTTTAGAAGCTTCTGATAGGCTAATTGACATCATTTGAGTCAATTGGAGGTGTACCTGTGGATGTATTTCAAGGCCTACCTTCAAACTCAGTGCCTCTTTGCTTGACATCATGGGAAAATCAAAAGAAATCAGCCAAGATCTCAGAAAAAACATTGTAGACCTCCACACGTTTGGTTCATCCTTGGGAGCAATTTCCAAACACCTGAAGGTGCCACGTTCATTTGTACAAACTGTAGTACGCAAGTATAAATACCATGGGACCACGCAGCCGTCATACTGCTCAGGAAGGAGATGCATTCTGTCTCCTAGAGATGAACGTACTTTGGTGCGAAAAGTGCAAATCAATCACAGAACAACAGTAAAAGACCTTATGAAGGTGCTGGAGGAAACAGGTACAAAAGTATCTCTATCCACAGTAAAATGAGTCCTATATCGACATAACCTGAAAGGCTGGTCAGCAAGGAAGAAGCCACTGCTCCAATCCAAAACCGACTACGGTTTGCAACTGCACATGGGGACAAAGATCGTACTTTTTGGAGAAATGCCCCCTGGTCTGATGAAACAAAAATAGAACTGTTTGGCCATAATGACATTTGTTTTTTTGGGAGGAAAAAGGGGGAGGCTTGCAAGCCGAAGAACACCATCCCAACCGTGAAGCACGGGGGTGGCAGCAACATGTTGTGGGGGTGCTTTGCTGCAGGAGGGACTGGTGCACTTCACAAAATAGATTGCATCATGAGGAAGCAAAATTATGTGGATATATTGAAGCAACATCTCAAGACATCAGTCAGGACGTTAAAGCTTGGTCGCAAACGGGTCTTTCAAATGGACAATGACCTCAAGCATACTTCCAAAGTTGTGGCAAAATGGCTTAAGGACAACAAAGTCAAGGTATTGGAGTGGCCATCACAAAGCCCTGACCTCAATCCCATAGAACATTTGTGGGCAGAACTGAAAAAGTGTGTGCGAGCAAGGAGGCCTAAAAACCTGACTCAGTTACACCAGCTATGTCAGGAGGAATGGGCCAAAATTCACCCAGCTTATTGTTGGAAGCTCGTGGAAGGCGACCCGAAACATTTGATCCAAGTTAAACAATTTAAAGGCAATGCTACCAAAAACGAATTGAGTGTATGTTAACTTCCGACTTCAACTGTACATACATACATACACCCCTACCTGATGTCTTTGAGCAGGACTTGCTGTGCTCTGAGTTGTCTCTGTGCTTCGTGGACTCTTCCCTTCATAGTTAACCTGGCACACAGCTGGGCACAGTGGACCCCTAACACAGACATGTTCAGACTGCCTGCCCACACCCAGCTAGACAGAGAGAGAAGGGGACAGGAGGAGAGAGAGAGAAGCGGGGGGCATTTAGTGTGTGCGTGTGTGTGTGTGCGTGTGTTAGTCGTGTGTGTGTGTGTGTGTGTGTGTGTGTGTTACCTGCTGGTTGTAACCCGTCTCTGTTCAGTAATGATGCGTGTTACTTTCTGTTGATCTCTGGTGGTGAAGGACAGCTGTAGCTGGAACGGTAGTCTGTCTCTACGCATGAAACCTGTACAACAAACACACACACACACACACACACACACACACACACACACACACACACACACACACACACACACACACACACACACACACACACACACACACACACATGCACATAAAGTGACCGCTTAAGGAATCTTGGGAGAGGGTATGCGTGTTCGTGTGTGAATCTAGGTGTGTGTGTTCACTCACTCTCTGTACTATCAGGCTTGCAGGCAAACTGAAAGGTGATCTCTACCCCTTCTGTTACGTTCCCTATATCCCTTACTAGACAGTGGTTACACTCCTCGTAGGGAAAATACCTGGGGGGGGGGGACAGAGGGAAGGATGACAAATGTTTTCATGGCTGACATATGAGCATTGAGTTTGTGAGTGAAATCCACACAAGGTGTGTGTTTGTGTGTGATACTTCACCCTGAAAGATGTCATACTCACATGCCGTCAGCTGCTAGTAACGTTGCCGTGACGCCCGTCGCTAAGATGTTGTCGGCCAGAGCTGACTGGATCTCTGTTGCTACGGTACCAATGTTTACTATGTTCACCTGTTCAGGTGAAAGAGGAGAGGTGGAGAGAGTGACAGGAGGAGGAGGAGAAGAGAGAGACAGGAGGAGGAGAGAGAGACAGGAGGAGGGGGAGAAGAGAGATGTGATGGGAGAGAACAGGAGGAGGGGGAGGAGAGAGAGGTGAGGTGAGGGGAGAGAACAGGAGGAGGGGGGAGAGGTGAGATATGAGAACAGGAGTAGGAAGAAGAGGGGGAGAGGAGAGGAGAGGTAAGAGGAGAGGTAAGGTAATAGGAGAGGTGAGAGGAGAGGAGAGGTAAGGTAATAGGAGAGGTAAGGTAATAGGAGAGGAGAGGAGAGATGAGAGGAGAGGTAAGGTAATAGGAGAGGTAAGAGGAGAGGTAAGGTAATAGGAGAGGAGAGGTGAGAGGAGAGGTAAGGTAATAGGAGAGGTAAGGTAATAGGAGAGGAGAGGTAAGGTAATAGGAGAGGAGAGGAGAGGTAAGAGGAGAGGAGAGGTAAGAGGAGAGGAGAGATAAGGTAATAGGAGAGGTAATAGGAGAGGAGAGGTAAGAGGAGAGGAGAGGTAATAGGAGAGGAGAGGTAATAGGAGAGGAGAGGTAAGGTAATAGGAGAGGAGAGGTAAGAGAAGAGGAGAGGTAATAGGAGAGGAGAGGTAAGAGGAGAGGAGAGGTAATAGGAGAGGAGAGGTAAGAGGAGAGGTAAGGTAATAGGAGAGGAGAGATAAGAGGATAGGAGAGGGTGTGTGTGTCTCACCCTTCCTCCAGTCTGGTCAGCCAGTAGTCCCACCTCAGCCAACC